>NC_053392.1:29950188-30250188 GCF_905171765.1 Bufo bufo | reverse complement strand
ATCTCATGCTACAGCACTTCAGACCAAGACTGGTGTTAGAGATGCCGGACTTGATAAATCTCCTTATTTTGTCCGTGTGTACAGAGTCTCTGCTGTTTTTTCACTTTGTTAAAATTATATAAATGCTAACGTTTAGGAACATACATAATATTCAGCATTTACAGGTATTTCTAAATTTGAACATTTTTTCTAGGGTACTTAGCATTCCATGACCAATTCCTTCTGAATTTACACCCAAAGCTATTAAAAGAACTTAGCTGTGTACTAGCAAAACCATTAACAGATTTATTTAACCAATTACTGGTAACAGGAGTCGGCCCAGAAGATTGGAAATTAGCAAATGTTGTGCCCATTCACAAGAAAGGTAGTAGAGATGAATCGGGCAACTATAGGCCAGTAAGCCTGACATCAATAGAGGGGAAATTAATGGAAACCATACTTAAGGAAAGGATTGTGGAACATCTAAAATCCCATGGATTGAAAGATGAAAAACAGCAAGGGTTTACTTCACGGAGATCATGTCAAACTATTCTTATTGATTTTTTTGATTGGGAGACTAAAATAATAGATGGCGGAGGTGCAGTAGACATCGCTTATCTAGACTTTAGTAAGGCTTTTGATACTGTCCCACATAGAAGGCTTATCAATAAACTGCAGTCTTTGAGCTTGGACTCCCATATTGTTGAATAGATTAGGCAGTGGCTGAGGGACAGACAACAGAGGGTTGTAGTCAATGGTGTATATTCAGACCATGGTCTTGTTACCAGTGGGGTACCTCAGGGATCTGTTCTGGGACCCATATTGTTTAATATCTTTATCAGCGAAATTGCAGAAGGCCTCGATGGTAAGGTGTGTCTTTTTGCTGATGACACAAAGATTTGTAACAGGGTTGATGTTCCTGGAGGGATACACCAAATGGAAAAGGATTTAGGAAAACTAGAGGAATGGTCAAAAATCTGGCAACTAAAATGTAATGTTGATAAGTGCAAGATAATGCAACTGGAGCGTAAAGACCCAAGAGCAGAATATAAAATTAGTGATACAGTCCTAACCTCAGTATCTGAGGAAAGGGATTTAGGGGGTCATTTTTTAGAACACTTAAAGGTCATAGAGCAGCATGAAATGCTAGCAGAATGCTTGGGTGTATAGGGAGAGGCATTACCAGTAGAAAGAGGGAGGTGCTCATGCCGCTCTACACAGCACTAGTGAGACCTCATTTGGAGTATTGTGGGCAGTACTGGAGACTATATCTCCAGAAGGATATTGATACTTTGGAGAGAGTTCAGAGAAGAGCTACTAAACGAGTACATGGATTGCAGGATAAAACTTACCAGGAAAGATTAAAGGACCTTAACATGTATAGCTTGGAAGAAAGACGAGACAGAGGGGATATGAGAGAAACTGCTAAATACATAAAGGGACTCAACAAGGTAAAAGAGGAGAGAATATTTAAAAGAAGAAAAACTGCTACAAGAGGACATAGTTTTAAATTAGAGGGGCAAAGGTTTAAAAGTAATATCAGGAAGTATTACTTTACGGAGAGAGTAGTGGATGCATGGAATAGCCTTCCTGCAGAAGTGGTAGCTGCAAATACAGTGAAGGAGTTTAAGCATGCATGGGATAGGCATAAGGCCATCCTTCATATAAGATGGGGCCAGGGGCTATTCATAGTACTCAGTATATTGGGCAGACTAGATGGGCCAAATGGTTCTTATCTGCCGACACATTCTATGTTTCTATGTTTTCTACTGTATTTTGCTTCCATCTGCAAGACATAGTTTCCTTGTTATTTAAGGCCTTATGCACACCGCTGGATTTTCCTTCCACATCTAATCCACATTTTTAGTGGTTCAAATGCGGGCACATTCATTTCAATAGTCTGCAAAAAATGTAGACAACCCACTGTATTTCAGTGCTGCAGTTCTGCAAAAAAATAAATAAAATACACTTGTCCGTTATACAAAAAAGGATAGGACACTCCTATAAAATGGAGAAAGAACATGATGACATGTACAGTACACTGCCTTTATGCATGTTTTGAGGATCCATAGTTTGTGGACCACAAAACACATACGTTCTTGTGCATGAGGACTAAGTCAAGAACTTTAAAAACAGAATACCTGCTGCATACTGTACATTTTGAAGTCTAAGGCCTCTTGCACATCTCTTTTACCAGTGTCCGGCAGGCTGATCGGGCAGAAAACAGATTGACAGTCCCATTAACTACAATGGTATCCAATGGAGATCTGGCTGCTACCCAGCACATATACATGCAGTGTTTGTCCAGCCGAATCTCCGCATATTTGCCAGGTAGTGGCTGGATCTCCGCTGGATCCCTTTAAAGTAATTGGGGCCAGCAGGCATTGCAGTAACATCTGGGTATGCCGAATCCAGAGAACTCCAATAGGTTGTTCTCTGCTGGAACAGCCTAATGGAGAATGGTAATGGTAGTGTAAAACTAGCCGAGGACATTTCCTGCTTATCCAGCCCTACTCCTGGATTGGCTAGCACTGCTCCCATTAGCAAAATATCACACACCTTAAAGACGTTTTCAGTTTTTTGTTTTATTTTATTTATGTAACTCACTGAAAAAAAAGTTGCCTAAACGGGTGGAAATACTCCAAACCCAAACACTGTAGCGTGTCTATAACCGGAGGAGCAATTCCTCTGCATGCGGTCCGTAGATAACGACAATCCCCAGCAAAAAATGCGTACAATGGAGGATGCTGGGACATCTTACACAAAATGATACATTGTGCAAATGAAAAAATATATACATACAAAAATCACTAAAAAATGCACCAAAATGATAATCAACTGACAATACTAGCTATTTCCTCAACAGATGTTAAAAGCTGAGAACTTTGCCAATATCTTCCAGTCAGGAACATATCGGAGCCCCTCATGTACCACATCACGGTGTCTCAGCACGCATGGGGTCCTACCACTAAACTACCTGTGGTGTGTGAACAAGGTCTGAACATTGCTAAAAACCAACTCACAGCACAGTGCATTGGTGATACCACCATGGAGGCATGTGAGAGTCAGGCTGTGAGTTTTTAGCAATGTTCAGACCTTGTTCAGACACCACAGGTAGTTTAGTGGTAGGACCTCCTACTTGCTGAGACACCGTGATGTGGTGCATGAGGGGCTCCGATATGTTCCTGACTGGAAGATATTGGCAAAGTTCTCAGCTTTTAAAATCGGCTTCAGGAATTAGCTAGTTTTTATTTATGCAACTCACAGAAATAGGGACCTGCTTACAAATCTATACTTATCTTGTGGTCATGGCTACGGCAGAGCTGGTGCCACGAAGTACCGGGACCTAACAGAGAGAAAAGGTCTACCTGCCTAGCTAAATGGCTGGAGGGGTGCCCTTAGCCATGCCGCGGGTAGGCCTAAAAGGGGGCATACCCTGAGGAATGTTGATAGAAAGGGGAGGGAGGGTGGGGCACCGAAAACGCACGCAAGTGTGAAGAGGGCGAGCCTCCTTTTATGCGAGCCTGCACCCCTCCCACAAATGCAGGCTGACACGTCAGCCTTAAGCTACTTGTGGTCATGGCTACGGCAGAGCTGGTGCCACGAAGTACCGGGACCTAACAGAGAGAAAAGGTCTACCTGCCTAGCTAAATGGCTGGAGGGGTGCCCTTAGCCATGCTGCGGGTAGGCCTAAAAGGGGGCAAAAACACAACCGAGTAGGGAGAGAGAACCTTTATTGCAGCTTGACCAACTTACAACACCAAACTGTGAAAAGCCTGGGATATCTCGGCCTGAGGGTTCGGTATGTAGCGTGCAAAGCATGAGGAGCGCCAGCGACCCATTTTGTGGATGACGTGGCCGGGGACGTTATGCTTTGAAGCCGCAGATGTTGCTCCAATGCGGAAGGAGTGCCCTGAAATGGCCTTGGGGTCGTGTCCCAAGCCCGATGCCAGATTGCGAACGTGCGAGATGAACTGTGCAGTCGTGAGGGCCAAGACCTGGAACGGGAGCAACGGACTGTCCGGGGTGGAGTCCCCAAGAGCTGCCAGCAAACTGGGCACCAAGCGTTGGAGGACTGGTAATACTTTACCTCTACTGGTGGCCCCACCTGCTCGGTTTTGGAAGTGAGGAGGTATAAAGAGAAATGGTTGTCGTGCCAAACCAGCTGACCCCTGGTTAAACCCTTGGACCTGGCTGAACTGCGGGTGAATTCGCCGGGTCTTAAGAACCCGTAGAAACTAAGGTACATAGCAGCCTTGATGACAGTGCTGGAAAGGAGCCCAAAAGGAAGACCATCTAGGGAGGTGGAAAGTTTCCTAAATAATTCCCCTGACACAGGCTGCCTGCTCGGGATGGCTGCGTGACTACTCTTCTGAACACCTCTGAGTGTTGCCCTAACCGCCTGGGACAGGAAAACCGACCTACTTTCGGGGTCCTCCGACATGGAGAAATGTTGGACCCCGGCCAAATATAACTTAATGGTGTTGAAGGATAGTTTGAGATCAGTATGACAGTAAGCTATGAAAGCTGTGATGTAAGTGGTCTTGTCAGTGTCTTGTCTTGGATGTAGGCACATGAAACTGTTGAAGGTGTTCCAGGCGGTCCTGTAGTTCCTGGCCGTGTTACAAGATAGAGACTTCTGCATCAAAGACTTTGCTGAAGCAATGAAAAAGTTTAATCCATCACGAGAGTTTGATACATCAGAGGAGGTAGCCCCACTCGGTCTGCCTCTGGCATGACCTGAAAGAAAGTTTTGAAATTAAAACGGGACAAGGCGTCTGCGGCCACATAATGAACTCCTTGAATGTGCCTACATGACACATGGAAGTTAGATTCCAGCAAGAGCCAGACCAGCCTGCGAACAAAAGACATGATCTGGGGTGACTGCGATCTGCCCTTAGTGATGATGTCCACCACCGTCTGGTTGTCAGTGACGAACGCCACGGAAGAGTTGGCCCACTGACTACCCCAAACCTGGGCCGCTGCTACAATTGGATAGAACTCCAACAAGGGGGACGATTTTAATGCAGCTCTGGCCGATGAAACCTCCGATGGCCAGGGGCCCGCAAACCATTGGTTTCCACAGATTGCCGCGAAACCCCCGGAGGCGGCGGCGTCCGAAAAAACCAAGGTGGATGCTGGCCCCAGATGTGGAACGAACAAAGAGACTCCATTCCATGAGGCCATGAAGTCCCTCCACATGGCCAGATCTGCCATGGCTTGGGCATTTAAGGTGATGAGGCTGTCTTGCTCGGGAGCTGAGGGGAGTAGCTGAAGGAGCCTGGACATGAAGGCCCTGCCCTGGGGCATGACTCTGGTAGCAAAATTGAGCATGCTTAGTAGGGACTGCAACTCTACCTTGGAGCACGTCCTGCTGCCTGCTGCCTTTGAGATGGCATCCTTGATTTTTGCTAGCTTCTCAGCTGGTAACCTGGCCTCCATCTTCCCTGTGTCCAAGATTATGCCCAGGAGGGTGATTACCGTCGCGGGGCCTTCTGTTTTTGAGGGCGCCACCGGAACATTGAGGTTTGTAAACAGCTGGAGCAGAGCCTGGAGCTTGCTCGGCTGGCAATCTGGGCTTTCAATTAGAAGAAAGTCATCCAAGTAATGGATGACCAGAGGACAGTCGCAGTGGTTGACCAGGATCCAATGCAACGCCTGCGCGAACTGGTCGAACAGCCAGGCGATTTGCAAAGAAATACCGGTCTTGCCACTTGATGCCATAGAACCTCCAAAGCTGTGGATGGATAGGCAGCAATTTGAAGGCATCAGCGATGTCCGCCTTGGCCAACCATGCCCCCCGACCTACCTGAAGAATGAGTTGGATGGCCTCGTCTATGGTGGAGTAACTCATGGAAAACTCCTCAGAGGGAACTAAGGAATTTAAACTGGGTATGCTGGAGCCATGAGGTGCAGACAAGTCATAGATTAGACGTTTTTTATTGGTGAACTGTTTGGACACGATACCTATGGGGTTTATCCTCCAGAGGTCAAATGGCACAAAGGAAAAAGGACCAATGAGGAACCCCTTTTCCAACTCTGACCTGATCAGAGTCCCCACCGGCTCGGGATCCCTGGTTGCCGACTGAAGGTTGGGACCCTCCCAAGAGGCTTGAGGGAGAGCCACCAGACCTGTGTGAAAACCCGTGGTGAACCCGGAGACCAGGAACTGCACAAACTGTGGGTTATGATGATTTTGCAGCAGGGATTCCAGTAAAACCACATTGACCCCGGTTAGTCAGGACGGCCTGGATCTTGAGGACACGCCATTTGGGGGTGAGCCCTGAAACAGACTGCACATACGTGAAAGGCCCTACATTTGTTGTAGTAACAGGCATTTTGGTTAAAGTTATTACACACCTGGCTGTTGCCCAGGAAAACTATGGGCCGCCCTAGTTGGTCCGTGGCTGGGCCAGACCGTTGTAGGGACCCGGAGCTACTGGGAAGGGATCTGGGACGTGGAGGGACCTGCATTGGGGCACTAATCTGCGGAGTGGGCGATGGACTGGCATGAGGCACACGCCGGGGCCTTGAGCCCCGCGAAATGCCGGCAGAAAAGCTCCATATCCATGGCAGCCCAGTTTGTGATGTGCTGGAATTGGACAAGTGCGGCAGCGGCTTTGGCTGAAAAAGAGCGATGATAGTCATAGAAAGCCTGCCCGCCGTACTTGTGGCCCAAGTCCGTGACTCTATACAGGTACGTGTCCAACTCCTCCCGCCTCTCAGGATGGACCGAGCAGATGACATCCCTGAATAAACTGAACGCGAGGACGAACTCCGTGATTGTTAGCTTTTTGTTTAGGCGGGGATCCCTGGCCTTGAGAACAATGGACACGTCGCCGCAAGCTATGGTTTTGTTGTCTACCGTGTCGTGGGTGGCTATCAGGATGGACGCTAGATTGACATCTTTCCCTTCTAAAATGTCCTTTTTGATGTGGCTGGGGATGAAATGCGAGGGAGCTATCTCGGGAGCGCACGGGACCCTACCTGGGGGAACGGGCCCTGGGGTGGAGGCTACAGGCAAAGCTAGAGTGGACCGGTCAGAAGGCAGCCCCTGGTAGGACTCGACGGCCAGGAGTCTGGACTGGACGTCCGAAACTAAGGAGGCGATGGAGTTCATCATAGCGTGCAGCTGCGTCAGGGACACCTGAAGGGTGGACGTGGAGACTTGCTCCAAGTCCGGGGCTGCTGGTTCAGCCATCAGCAGTCTATACAGCTCTGCTTTATGGGCGGAAGCAGGGTATTGGATCCCTCTCCGGTTAAGCTCCGCAATTAACTTCGGAATTGTCCAACTCCTTAATGATGAGGAGCTGGGCCGCTTGGATGCGGGTGTTTCCGGTACCGATAGGGCTTCTTCGATGTTGGAAATATGCGACATACTGCGGCTGCGAGGCGACAAACAGAAAAATAACATTTGACCAGGAGGCCCTGTACCTTGAAAGCGACACCCGAGGCGTGAATGGTGGTTAAAGGAGGACTAGAGAGAGCGAGTGACTAGTGCTCTAAACGACGGGACTGTGGACTAAGCGTGAAATGACGTAAGAAGGCGGCTACCCGGACGTGGCCCCAGACAGGGAATTGAAAAACAGAAGAAAAATGAACTTCAAACCTGAAGTCGTACCGGAGAAAGGAATATGGATTCGAGTCTGAAACATGACAGGCGACAGAAATAGTAAACAAACAGTGTGAACCTGAGACGTGACAGGCAACAGAAAATAAATAATACAACATGAGACCTTGAACGATACAGGCACCGGAAGAGATAAATGATCCACGTACGCCTGAGCGTGCTGGACCATAGGCATGAAAAGTAGCGAACGTGCACCCGAAACGTAAGAGGCAACAGAAAAAAGAAAACGTACGTAGACACGCAACCGGTGGCAGACACGGTGATATATAAACGTAAGCCCGAAGCGTGACGGGCAACAGATGATAAGTTAGAAAACGTAAGCCTGAAACGTAACAGGCAACAGATGATAAATTAAAATGTAAGCCTGAAGTGTAACAGGCAACAGATGATAAATTAAAAACGTAAGCCTGAAACGTAACAGGCAACAGATGATAAATTAAAAACGTAAGCTTGAAACGTGACAGGCAACAGATGATAAATTAACACGTAAGCCAGAAGCGTAACAGGCAACAGATGATAACCTAAAAACGTAAGCCTGAAACGTAACAGGCAACAGATAATAAATTGAACGTAAGCCTGAAGCGTAACAGGCAACAGATGACAAATTAAACGTAAGCTTGAACGTAACAGGAAACAGATGATACACTTAAAAACGTAAGCCTGAAGCGTAACAGGCAACAGATGACAAAATTAAAAACGTGAGCCTGAACCGCGACAGGCAACAGACATGGTGAGGTATGAACGTAAGCCTGGAGCGCAACAGGCAGCAGATGGCAATAACACGTGAGTCTGAACGTAACAGGCCACTAATGGCAAGTAAGAAACGGACGCCTGAACTGGACTGAGAGAACGATGAGTGTGTGGTAAGAAAATGAAGCACTTACCGAAAATATCCGTGGATGTAGCAAATTGGAAAAGGCGATGGTCGGCTCAGACGGGACGAATAAGAGAAACCTTGGCTGATAAGCGTGGCTAGAGTGGCACAGCACCCAGGGTCTGCAAAATAATTGGTACCGTGAGGGGGAGTACATGCAGACCCGATCGCGCCATTTTGTCCCACCCGTGACCTAGGGACCCGTTTTTTTTTTTTTTTTTGCAGTGGTGACTTAGATGCTGCTGTTTTAACCGTGTGGAGAGAAGAATAATCTTTGGATGTGGTTGGAGCGAAGTCAGACTAGGATGTCAGAACCCACCTGTTGAATCCATGAATGGGGATTTTAAGTGACCACGGCATTGTGGATGCGAAGTCCATTGGTTGCAGTGTCATACTTCTAATGTGTGAGTGAACTAATGTAGAAGTTTGTACTTAAAGCGACAGTCCATGCAAGGCCAGATGTTTGTTCTGAAAGCTACAGTACAGGGTGAGTCAGAATTCAGGAATCTTTTTTAACCGCAGCCGGCCGGCTGGCCAGCACACTTGCAGCGGTGTGAGCAACATCACCCCCGCCCCCCCTGCGCGGCACAGGCTCAGGACGGGTCCCCCCCCCCTGACAGAGCCGGGTAAGGGGAGGACCCGGAACGTGACAGGAGCTGGGACGGAGCGCCCGGAGCCGTGAGGGGGAGCCTACCACATGACGCGGGCCGGGATGCCGACTCCGTTGCCGAAGCAACCGAGCCGCTGCGCTGCGAACCTGCCTGCCGTCCTGCGTGACCCTCTTCTGCCTGGCACCGGAAGCGGGAACAGCGCTGCCGCCTCGCTGGGAGTGAAAGGTGGGTTGAGGTGACACCGGGCAGTGGTGGAAGAGCACGCCAGGGGGGGGAGATAGGTTGTAACTTACCCTGTCAGCCGGATGGAGCAGGCGAGCATCGGGGGGACCCGCAGGAGAACACTTACCTGATGAGCTTCGCGGCAGCAGGGGGCGTGACGTTAATGGCGGGAAAACAGGCACCGGAAACGCACGCAAGTGTGGAGAGGGCAAGCCTCCTTTTATGCGAGCCTGCGCCCCTCCCACAAATGCAGGCTGACACGTCAGCCTTAAGCTACTAGTCCCCATTGCTCGGTTCTGACTCCCTCGCTCCAGGGCTCTTCATTGGAGTTCTGGTCTCTATATGTCAACTTCCTGCATGGACTGCTTCCACTGAGTGGCCTCAAAGGTGACATATCTCCACGCAGTACATCACCCAGCAGTGATGTGCCACTTTGGGACATATCACTGTTGAGACCAGTCATTGGCTGGGACCAGAAGTGCAGTGCAGACAGCTTGGATGTCAGAGGGCCATAATGGAGTAGCAGGGACTGGATGAGTATGGATTCCTCTACAGGTCCCAATATCTGGAGATTATATATTATAAAAGGGAGAGCACCTTTATGTCTCAAAAGGCAAGCATTAAATACGGTATATGTTTATATGACTTTTCCAGACACCGCGCTCCACCTGTAGTGAGAGTTGCCTCCATGGATACTGGAAAGTCCTACTGGAAGGAAAACAGAAATGCTGCTACTACTGTGCCCCCTGTGCAGAAGGCGAAATCTCCAACCAGACTGGTGAGTTGGGACAATTTCATATGAAAGTACAAATCTACAAGATGGGCATTAGCACCGATCAGACAACATTCATTTTGAGCTCTATTGCAAAAAAAAGATGTGTTCAGATGTAGCCAACATTATCCTGGCTCCAGGCATGCCAGGAGGGTCACTGTAACATGATCACTGTAATATCATTTTGTTGCATTAACACGTTAAGCCAGTCAAGATAACATTGGCTACATCTGTATGTCGGGTAGATCAATTATATTTTGGAAGGTGCCATTTTGCTAGTTTCCATTCCTCCAGGTGTTTAATATAAATATCATATAGAGGAATCCATATTTTTATCATTCTCCAAAGAAGGTTTTTTGTAAAAGGGATAAAAGTAGTGAAGATGAAATTGATTGTAAATTATTTGATATAAATTTCACAAAAATTCTTCTGCCAAACAAATCCGTAGTTTAGGCAATTTGCTTTTTAGGAATTGGCAAAACAGTGATTGAAATTTTACTGTTAAAATGCAAGAGAAATAGAGCGGGGAGGATGGGGAAGACAGATCACATGACTCTGGGGGAAACCCTGGCTGGCGGGCTTTGCAGACAGCCTATCATGTGGCTGGATAGATATTGTCCCATCAGGCTCTGTGGTCTGTCTGAAGCACAGATGCCATTGTGAACTTGTGTCACATGAGTCTGTCTGACTCGGCAGACCCCAATTACAAACTCAAGCCAGCCATCTTAGGGTATTGCAGGGATAGTATAGGGACATACTTAGTTTGGTAGATTGAACTAATAGGTAGAAATGTCAGGGTTTTATCAGTAGAGAAGGAGAACATAGGGGCATTGTTCTGTGTGATTACCTTACAGTGAGGGCATCTAGAGCTGTTCATGTAATGCACTGCAATCACACAAATCTTGCAGAGCCTCCAAAAAGATATGTTTATATTGTGCATGAGTAGCTAGCCTTTTTATCTTTATTCATAAAACCTCACCATCAATAGTTTGGGTTTTATAGGCATATGCACAGTACCTCCAACAGCACACGTTTTGCTGGATATTCTGTGCAGTTGCAATTTTTTTTTTTTTACAAACTAGTTGCAATTTTGCTCCCGTTCAGCACATTTCAGTGCATCAATATCAGTGTGTTTCTAGAAAGGCCTTCTCCCCACCCACCCAAGGCTTCTTCCCCTGCATCACTGTGATGTCGGGGGAGGCAGCCTTGGGAAGTTAGGGGAATAGCAGACAGCGGGGAAATGTGGCGGACTTAGGCACTTTCAAAAGGAAAGCCTGCCCAATGTTTATGGTTATAATGTTTTTGCAATGTTCTGATGGCCATTGCTGGTAGCTATATTAGTGAAATTTACATGACAGACTCAGTTAGTAGGTGGGGACAAACATGGACAGTGAGTCCTTAGGCTAGAACCCAGCCCGCTGTCCCTACCTACTTGTAGTAGAAGCCCTATATAGCTAGACCGCAACAGGTCGACAGTCCCTACGCTATTTAAGTGCAGAGATGCACTAACAAACAAGACAGACAAACAAAATACCAGAGTCGTACATACATGGGTCAGAACCAGACAAGATATGGAGTACCAAATGAGATACAGAGAGTGGTCAGAAGAGTCAGAGGAACGAGCAATCCAATAAGCACAGAAGCAAGGAACCAGGAGCACAGCTAGTGAGTCAGAGACTATCACTGCACTGGTGTATGGCCAGGAACAGGTTTAAATAGAGCACAAGTCCCTATATCAGAACCTGATAGGTCCATTACTCGGAGCTCCATTAGTCAGAAACACTAGCACACAGTAATAGAGCAGCTGAGCATTCAGCCCATTGCTAATATCCCCCAGCACATGGCAGCTGCAAGAAGAAACAGAGTATTGCATCCTGTTGCTAAGGATGCAATTGTTATTGTCCTTTATGGCAGCAGTATTTCTTCTCAGCTCTCTGTAAAAGAATTTTGTTTTGAAAATGTTGCACAGTTCTGCACCTTCACCCAAATTTTATTCTTCTCTATGGCATTGGTACTTTTCGCCATTTGTCTGTAAAAACTGTTTCATTTTCAAAATGTCGCACAGTTCCGCGTCTTTACTCATATTTAATGATGCTATATAATATTCACACTTGGTTGAACTTGATGGACTTATGTCTTTTTTTTAACCGCATTAACTATGTAACTATGTGACTTCTAGCCTTCTGTACATTTTTATGTACATTAAAATTGTTTAAAATTGTCTCGTTGTCTACATGACTGTGTGTGCCCTTCCTCCAGCACATACTCTGTTAACATGCAGTGGGTGTGGATCCATTTTACCAATGAACCGGTTTGGTTAGGAATAACACTAAGGGCATGATCCTGTTAGTCCTGTGGTATTCACTCTTTAACCCCTGGATCCGAACTTTGCTGAGGAGGAGCCACCAAACCACTACCAATTCAGATGGTTCTAGTGCATTTGGTGGCTGACCAACAGGGTCGGACACACCAGTGAAAAGCACTGAAGGATCAGGTAATATGTGTAGTCAGGAGATGGGCCGAGGTTAGAGCAGGCAGCATACAAGGATATCCGTAAGACAAGGCTGAGATCAGGACAGGTGGCAGTAGGGTAATCCAAAAAACAGGTTTAGGTCAGGGAAGGCAACTAGAAGTCAGAGTCGGTAGTCAGGCTGGGGTAAGGTAAATGGGTAGTCAGACAGAAAATACCCTTTTGCTTTTTACTAGAGACTAGAAAACCTAAAACTCAAACTCCCTTTCAAAAGGGGAGGGCAACTTAAATACCTAGGGACAGGGTGGGAAAGGATTTGGACGTGCACATGCTGACCTTTCAAGAGGCTGAGAGTAAGCATGCATGTGCACTATAGAGCAGGCCTGGAAGTCTTTAAAGTATGATTGGCTCGCAGAAGGCCATGGTGGGTGGAACCAGAGCTGTCGAAGGAAGAGGAGTGGGGCCACTGTGAGTAGTGCAGTGCCTGTGCCTACTGCTGAATTGTATTGTCAATACTTCACTGTGATTTCAGAGAGAGGTTTCAGCTCAGCAGGTGCCGTTATTACACCCAAATAGGCAACATTGTCGAAAACATTACCTTTATCAAAATGAATCAGACACATGGGTGCATGAGGATTTGCACACATTTTACCATGATGACAATGAATAGATCTGCTATTGTTGACAGTAGATGTTTATCACCAACCTAATGAAGCAACTGCTGATAAATGTATATGTATCCTAAGATAAATGTGAGTAAATGGGCCAGTTGTTCTAACACCATAACATGTCAGTATAAAAACTGGCCATGAAATACTAAGAAATTGTAAACAAGGGAATGTTATGGCAGTTGGTGTGAAAACACTGTACCAACCAACCGGTTTGACTTTGGGCTAGATCTAAGGGTGTTATCCAGCCAGTCCGCAGGTATTCACCCTTTATCCCAAAACAGGGATTTAGACTTCACTGCAGGGAACCACCAGGCCACTACCTTCTGGAATAATCCCAATGTGGTTGGGTAGCTGGCTTTTGGGAGTCAGAGACACTGGTTCAGGGCACCGAGAGATCAATCAAACTCATAGTCAGTGACAGGCCAAAGTCAGGACAGGCAGAATCCATGCAAATCTGAGAACCATAACCAAGGTCACGGCAAGCGGCACTGGATCAATATGTAAAATCCTGCACAGGTCAGGTTAGGCAATAGAGAAACAATCAAGAAACAGGCAGAGGTAGGCACCACTACCAGGGAAGATGCCTTAAATATCTACTGGTTGCTAGTCATTGGTTGGTGAAGATTAGGATGTAAAGCAGCAGCAGTGAGCTTGAGCCGCCCGTGTAACAGGGGAATTATCATATAATTAGGTTTAGTAAAAATTATGTATAGCTATTGAAGGTCCGCAGTGCAGTGTCCAGATGTCCTCTCCAAATATCCCAACAGCTAATTACATACTATCAGTACACTTGTATATTTCATTACAGTCATAAAATAAGTATCACAATTAAAATTTCCTTTTGAGATCAAAAATAAAAATACATGTAATGAAAGGATATTTGATCCAGCTCAGCACCATGGGAAAGTTCATCTAATCCTATTAAAAAACAAAACCTCATGAAGCTATATGAGGGTAAAGGTTCAAAGAATCTGGAGCCCCAATGCAAAGAGGCAAAATGAGAAAACCTGGCTACATCCTCAAAGGATACAAAATGTGGGTCATTAAAGGGGTTCTGTAGCTTTTTATTACTGGTCATGTATCCTTTGCAGAGATCATCAGCATCTGATCGGTGGGGGTCCGACACCCGGGAATTCTGCCGATCAGCTGTTTGAGAAGGCAGTGGCGCTGGATGTAGCACCGCGGCCTTCTTGCTGTTTCCCGCAGGCCAGTGATGACATGACAACTACTATAAATTGACATTTCCGCCAAATTTACAATGGTAAAATATAATCATTTCTTGATTGCAGATATGGAAACATGCTTAGTGTGTCCTAACGATCACTGGTCAAATGGAAGAAGAGATTCCTGCGTCCCAAGACCGATTGTATTCCTGTCTTATGGAGACACACTGGGGTCATCTCTAATTATTATAAATCTTACATTTTGCCTTGTGACTATAGTTGTGTTGGGGATATTTATAAAAAATAAAGATTCTCCAATTGTGAAAGCCAATAACCAGAATCTCAGTTTCATACTTCTCCTCTCACTCATCTTCTCATTTTTATGTCCTCTCTTCTTTATTGGACATCCCTCAGATATATCTTGTCTCCTCCGACAAGTGACTTTTGGAATCATTTTTAGCCTTGCGGTTTCTTCAGTCTTAGCTAAAACAGTCACTGTAGTCTTGGCTTTTCAAGCCATTAAACCAGGCAGGACACTGAGGCAGTGGATGAAGAGACACCTCTCCACATCCTTACTTGTTATAGGTTCATCTGGAGAAGTTTTGATCTGTGTCCTCTGGTTGTTTTATTCTCCACCATTCCCAGATTATAACACTGGAATAGAGGTTGGAAAGATAATCTTACAATGTATTGAGGGATCTGCCATGTATGATAAGGGAAAGGGTTTTAGCAGCTCTCACCTCTGGTCACCTGCCTGAAGCACGGAAAAGGAAAGTGGCTTGAACCTAGCCACACTTGATAAGTCCAAGAACAAAGAGAAAGGTTGATTCCAGCTTCAGCATATAAAAAGTTTTCTTTATTCGGCTTGTAATAAAATCCAACAAAGATGTCACATGGAGAGACACAAGATTGTGACGCGTTTCGGGCTGTGGTATTGAGCCCTTCTTCAAGACAATACAAAGGTGTACTAAAAACACAAACTTTATATACCACACAAATGGGTAACTCCTACTTCTTAGTTAATTGGGGACTGTGTCCCAGACCCAGGTGCTCCTGGATTAGTGGATCCTCCCTGCAAGTATCAAGAATGAATATCCAATATGTTTCCCTACTTAGAAGCTTCTGTTTGCGATCGCCCCCCCTGACAGGTGTGGAAACCACTTCCACTCCCTGTACAGAAAACGCAGAAACATCGCCTTTGTGAACAGTGGCAAAATGTCTGGTAGCCGCTGAGACATTACGGGACATAAAATGGGGGACATCACTCAGGTGTTTTCTTATACGCACCTTAAGTTCATTAGTGGTGCAGCCCACGTATTGAAGGTTACATATTTTGCATGTTATAACATAAACTACATGATCTGTTTTACAATTTATATATTGCTTAAGCACGTGTTGTTTATTGTTGGCCACAGATGTGACCTCTTTTGAAATAAGCATATGTCGACAGCATATACATTTATTGCTGCCGCATTTGTAATTACCGTTTGTTTTGGGCCAGCTAGTTGTTTTGGGGAGATTCTCCCTATATAAACTGGGGCTGATTTTTTGCCCTACTGTGGGGGCTTTTTTTGCTACACATCTAATCCTTGTTGAAACTACATTTTTCCATTCTTCATTATAGTTCAAAATATGGAGATGTTTACGTATAATTTTGCAAACCTTAAAATAGTCTCTACTATAGTTAGTGATAAAGGTGATGGGTTCTTCTTTTTTAATAGTGGTGTCCTTAGTCATGATATTTTTATTACTATTCTTGTTTTTATTTTTATTTTTATTTTTATTTTCATGTCCCTTATCATTAATGTCCCGCTCAGAATTTTTATTCTCATTATCTATGTTCTTATTTTTATGATTTTTTGGAAAAATAAGGGTTTCTCTATCTTTAGATCTGGCAAAATTAATTCCTCTCTCAATATTAGTTTGGGTGTAGCCCCTCACTTTAAGTCTGGCTGCAATGTTTTTTGCTTCTTTTTCAAAGAGCTCTGGGGTGGAGCAATTTCTCTTTGCCCTAATCATTTCTCCCTTAGGGATGTTTTTTATGACGTGTGGTGGATGGCAGGAGGAGGCAGAGAGAATGGTATTACCAGCTGTAGATTTTCTATGGGTGTATGTGACCACCCTGCTGGTATCTTTGACACCTTCCAGGCATAAATCCAGAAAAACAATTCTCTCTGGATCGCTGGAAAAAGTGAATTTTATTGATGCAGTGCAATTGTTGAGATATTCTATACAGTCAGCTATCCTCTCTGCGTCCCCCTGCCACACCCACAACATATCGTCGATATAACGACCAAACCATTTGAAATCTTCTCTATTCTATTGACGGTGAGTATTTAGCTCCCATAGGGATTCCTGATTGCTGTAGATAGTATTTTCTGTTGAACATAAAATAATTATGTCTCATCAAAAAATCCAGAACCAAACATAAAAATTCCTGCAGTTCTAAAGTATAATTGCTATAACATTCCAGAAACCATTTCAAAGCAACAATAGCGGATTCATGGGGGATGTTAGTATATAATGAGGAGATGTCTGCTGTCACCCATGTATAGTTTTCATGCCATTCAAAAGAGAGAAAATTAACCAAAACAGTGCTGGTATCTCTCAAATATCCTGGTATTAATGGCACAAGATAATTGAAAACAGTTGTATATCAGAAGCATAGGTATGAGGATGTGCGATTTAGAGATTCTCTCCACATATCCATACAATTTAGGCTATAAACTTCTTTTCCCCCCTCCCCTGAATCAGCACTCCTCCCCATGTGGCTCAGGTGCTTTTTAATTAGCAGAAGTCTGCAAAGGGTTTATATATTCCTACCACATCTCAGTTGGAGTTCCTGAGAGGCTGTGAACAGGTGAGCCATTTGCACCAGTTCACATGCGGCGCTGGACGGCGGCCGTCTCTGCTTCTGTGCCGTGCTGGCGGAGTGATGGGACCCGGGGCCCATGTGGCCTCACTGTACAGTGGGGCCGCTGTGTGGCTGCTGGATCCCATTGCCTGCTGGAGCGGTGTGGAGGCGTGTCGGTCGCCGCACGGCTCTGCGCCATGGTTAGAGTAGGTTCCCACTTAAACAAGAGGCATCCTTGTCGCGGTTAGTGGGCCTATGCGCTTTGATCAAACTGTATACTAATTGCCTCTCTATAGTGCACAGCAAATGATTGATAGCATCGCTGTACAGCCATGTTTTATCATAAGAAATGCTGATAATTGAAAACAGTTGTATATCAGAAGCATAGGTATGAGGATGTGCGATTTAGAGATTCTCTCCACATATCCATACAATTAATGGCACAAGAGATTGTAGCAGGGAGTCGGCCCACTCCGATAAATTTTCGGAGGGATCTGCCATTGCTTTCTACTTGTCCATCGGCTACATTGGATTTCTGGCAATGATGAGCTTTATTGTAGCTTTCTTGGCCAGAAGACTTCCAGACACCTTCAATGAGGCTCAGTACATCACCTTCAGCATGCTGGTGTTCTGCAGTGTGTGGATCTCCTTCATCCCGGCCTACCTCAGCACCAAGGGGAAGTACATGGTGGCTGTGGAAGTTTTTTGCCATCTCATGTTCCAGTGCTGGACTTCTGGGCTGTATCTTCATTCCCAAATGTTACATTATTCTACTGAGACCAGAACTCAACACAAAGTCCAATATAAGTGTCATAAGAAGACATTGTACAGGAGAATTTTGATTTGTGTTTCAATGTACAGTTGTAGCCGAGTTAAACTTGACTCTGATAACACATGGCACAGTCTTATCTTGGTTTTCTCGTGACAAAAGCCATTGAAATCCATTGAAAAGTTAGTTACCTTTCTTTTCCTATTATTTACTTAATGCGTTAACCATCAAGTTTAGCTCGGCTGCATCTGTATTTATTACTCTTTTAAATTTGTATTATTTAGTTATATATCTACTCTCGTATCGGTCTGGATCTTCCTCAATCAGTTTTTTTTATTAAAGGGGTTATCCGAGTTAAATCAATATATGTTAAGGTGGCTTAAAACATTATTAAAAACACATTTCTAATGTACATTCATTATTTATTCTGCTGTGTTTCCACACGCCCGATGTGGGTCACGTGACACCTGACGTCACTCACCAGGCTCCGGCGGTGACGTCTCGTTTACAGACTTCTCCCTGCTTGAGGTAGGGGCCCGACTCTGTAAACGAAACGTCAGAGCCTTTGGTGCCCGCCCCCTGTCTCTCTGTATCTGGCTGCCGCGGCTCCTGTGAGGGATCGCTCATGAGCGATCCTTATCAGTGCCGGCAGCCGTGAAGAAAGATTCCATGGATTCCAAAGCTCCCTCCCTCCGGTCCACCAGTGTGCCCGCTGCCCTGCGTCTGGAGATCTTTACTAGCCCCAGCTGGTAACTCAAAACCACCCCCAGGAACATCACAGAGGAAATCATTGTCCATAATACAGATATTGCTGTGATATAACTTACATACATATAGCTGCCATAGAGCTTAGATACATATAGGTGTCATAGAGCTTAGATACATATAGGTGTCATAGAGCTTAGATACATATAGGTGTCATAGAGCTTAGATACATATAGCTGTCATAGAGCTTAGATACATATAGGTGTCATAGAGCTTAGATACATATAGGTGTCATAGAGCTTAGATACATATAGCTGTCATCGAGCTTAGATACATATAGGTGTCATAGAGCTTAGATACATATAGGTGTCACAGAGCTTAGATACATATAGGTGTCACAGAGCTTAGATACATATAGCTGTCATATAGCTTAGATACATATAGCTGTCATATAGCGTAGATACATATATGTGTCATATAGCTTAGATACATATAGGTGTCATATAGCTTAGAAGAAATAGAAAAAATGCTCCAGCACCACGATGGATAATGTGATAATCCCGGTCTTTATTGTCACCAAGAATTTAGGTAAATACAGCAATCAAAAAACACTGGTGCCCACCGGTTCCCAAGATCTACGCGTTTCGAACTGTCGTGTTCTTAGTCATGATCCTAAGTGTCTCACATGTTCCCAGCTAAAATACTATCCACCTCCATCATCTCCACCCAGCCAGGGAGGGGTATAGTGGAATAGGGCGGGTAGCAAAATCAGCCAGGTCCATGTGAGACACCTGTGCAAGCCCAATCACATGTTACATAGTTTTAATCCCAATAGTGCTGCGTACAAACATTATAAAATACATAGAAAAAATATACATAAACGAAAATCTTTAAATGTACATATATAGCTAACATAAAATCCTCTATAATCTAACTCCCCACAAGTAGTCAAGGTAATGCTCTTGTTTCATACAGATTATATTGTACGTATAACAGTAAATAAGATGAGAGAAATAATGGAAAATAAAAAGAACAATAAAGATCAAAATAGCGGAGCAGATTTCATAATACTATGTTCATTGGTTTCTTGTTTGTATCGTATTTTCTTGTGGCTCCGTATATCCATGTGTTGGTTTCATCATCCATCTGGTGTATCAGTGTGGAATAGTTGCATATCTCCATGACACTTGAAAATCGCATGGTGTGAAGTGGGACTAGAGTATATGCTGAAAAAACCCAGCTTATATACATATACAGTACAGACCAAAAGTTTGGACACACCTTCTCATTCAACTGAAAACTGAAACAAGCAACCAAAAAACTAGTCATATTTGGTATTGTCGCGTCCGTAAAAACAACGTGCTCTATAAAAATACCACATGATCTAACCTGTCAGATGAACATTGTAAATAACAAAAAATAAAAACTGTGCCAAAACAGCTATTTTTATGTTACCTTGCCTCATAAAAAGTGTAATATAGAGCAACCAAAAATCATATGTACCCTAAAATACTACCAACAAAACTGCCACTTTATCCCATAGTTTCCAAAATGGGGTCAGTTTTTAGAGTTTCTACTCTGGAGGGGGGCATCAGGGGGGCTTCAAATGTGACATGGTAACTTAAAAATATCCCAGTGAAATCTGCCTTTCAAAAACCATATGGCGTTCTTTTCCTTTTGCGCAATGCCGTGTGCCTGTACAGCAATTTACGACCACATATGGGGTGTTTCTGTAAACGACAGAATCAGGGCAATAAATATTGAGTTTTGCTTGGCTGTTAACCCTTGCTTTGTTACTGCAAAACATGGATTAAAATTGAAAAGCTGCCCAAAAAGTTAAATTCTAAAATTTCATCTACATTTTTCTTTAATTCTTGTGGAACAACTAAAGGGTTAACAAAGTTTGTAAAATCAGTTTTGAATGCCTTGAGAGGTGTCGTTTCTAAAATCGGGCCATTTATGGGTGGTTTCTATTATCTAACCCTCACAAAGAGACTTCAGACCTGAACTGGTCCTTAACCCCTTAGGGCCTTAGGGCATACTGGTATGCCCTGTTTCCCGAGTACTTAAGGACCCAGGGCGTACCGGTACGTCCTAACTTTAAAACGCGATTGCGGCGCGGCGGGGGTTAATCGGAACAAGATGTCTGCTGAAATCATTCAGTGGGCGTCCTGTCACAAGGCCGGGGGGTTCCCGTGACCCCCCTGTGTCGGCGATCGCCGCAAACCGCAGGTCAATTCAGACCTGCGGTTTGCGGCTTTTACCTGATGCGGCAGCGGCGGGCGGCGGTGCCTTCGGGTCTCTATGTGGCTGTAGGGGGGACCCGATGGCATGGAAGGCAGCGCGATGTCTAAGGAAGGCATCGTGCTGCCTTCCGGTGACGAGCCTGTGAGATCCAGCCCCCTGGATCTCACAGGCTGGAAGCTGTATGAGTAATACACACAGTATTACTCATACAGCCAATGCATTCCAATACAGAAGTATTGGAATGCATTGTAAAGGGGATTAGACCCCCAAAAGTTCAAGTCCCAAAGTGGGACAAAAAATAAAGTGAAAAAAAAGTTGAAAAAATAAAGTTTTTACCCCAAAAAAGTTTCAAGTAAAAATAAACAAAAACGTAATTTTCCCCAAATAAAGTTAAAAAAAATTGGTAAAAAATAGGGGAAAAAAAAAAAAGTATACATACTAGGTATCGCCGCGTCTGTATCGACTGGCTCTATAAACATATCACATGACCTAACCCCTCAGATGAACACCGTAAAAAAAAAAAAAAAAAAAAAACTGTGCTAAATAAACAATTTTTTGTCACCTTACATCACAAAAGGTACAACAGCAAGCGATCAAAAAGGCGTTTACCCACCAAAATAGTACCAATCTAACCGTCACCTCATCCCGCAAAAAATGAGACCCTACCTGAGACAATCGCCCAAAAAAAAAAAAAACTATGGCTCAGAATATGGAGACACTAAAACATCATTTTTTTGGTTTTAAAAAAGCTGTTATTGTGTAAAACTTACATAAATAAAAAAAAGTATATTAGGTTATTGCCACGTCCGTATCGACCGGCTCTATAAAAATATCACATGACCTAACCCCTCAGATGAACACCGTAAAAAATAAAAAATAAAAACTGTGCTAAATAAACAATTTTTTGTCACCTTACATCACAAGCGATCAAAAATACATATTCACCCCAAAATAGTTACAATCAAACCGTCATCTCATCCCGCAAAAAATGAGACCCTACCTAAGATAATCGCCCAAAAACTGAAAAAATTATGGCTCTAAACATGATTTTTTTTGCTTCAAAAATGAAATCATTGTGTAAAACTTACATAAATAAAAAGAAAGTATACATATTAGGTATCGCAGCGTCCGTAATAACTTGCTCTATAAAAATATCACATGACCTAACCCCTCAGATGAATACCGTAAAAAAATTAAATAAAAACAGTGTAAAAAACAAAATTTTTTGTCACCTTACATCACAAAAAGTGTAATAGCAAGCAATCAAAAGTCACACAAACCCCAAAGTAGTGCCAATAAAACCGTCATCTCATCCCACAAAAACCATACCCTACCCAAGGTAACCGCCCAAAAACTGAAAAAATTCTCAGACTATGGAAACACTAAAACATGATTTTTTTTGCTTCAAAAATGAAATCATTGTGTAAAACATAAATAAAAAAATAATATACATATTAGGTATCGCAGCGCCCGTGACAACCTGGTCTATAAAAATATCAGATGATCAAACCTGTCAGAGGAATGTTGTAAATAACAAAAAATAAAAACTGTGCCAAAACAGCTATTTCTTGCTACCTTGCCTCACAAAAAGTGTAATATAGAGCAACCAAAAATCATACGTACCCTAAACTAGAACCAACAATACTGCCACCCTATCCTGTAGTTTCTAAAATGGGGTCACTTTTTTGGAGTTTCTACTCTAGGGGTGCATCAGGGGGGCTTCAAATGGGACACGGTGTCAAAAAAAACTGTCCAGCAAAAGCTGCCTTCCAAAAACCGTATGGCATTCCTTTCCTTCTGCACCCTGCCGTGTGCCCGTACAGCGGTTTACGACCACATATGGGGTGTTTCTGTAAACTACAGAATCCGGGCCCTAAATATTAAGTTTCGTTTGGCTGTTAACCCTTGCTTTGTAACTGAAAAAAAATTATTAAAATGGAAAATCGGCCAAAAAATTGAAATTTTTAAATTGTATCTCTATTTTCCATTAATTCTTGTGGAACACCTAAAGAGTTAACGACGTTTGTAAAATCAGTTTTGAATACCTTGAGGGGTGTAGTTTCTTAGATGGGGTCACTTTTTTTTGGAGTTTCTACTCTAGGGGTGCATGAGGGGGGCTTCAAATGGGACATGGTGTCAAAAAAACAGTCCAGCAAAACCTGCCTTTCAAAAACCGCATGGCATTCCTTTCCTTCTGCGCCCTGCCGTGTGCCCATACAGCGGTTTACGACCACATATGGGGTGTTTCTGTAAACTACAGAATCAGGGCCATAAATATTGAGTTTGGTTTGGCTGTTAACCCTTGCTTTGTAACTGGAAAAAAATTATTAAAATGGAAAATCTGCCAAAAATGTGAAATTTTGAAATTGTATCTCTATTTTCCATTAATTCTTGTGGAACACCTAAAAGGTTAACAAAGTTTGTAAAATCAGTTTTGAATACCTTGAGGGTGTAGTTTATAGAATGGGGTCATTTTTGGGTGGTTTCTATTATGTAAGCCTCGCAAAGTGACTTCAGACCTGAACCGGTCCCTAAAAATTGTGTTTTTGAAAATTTCTGAAAATTTTTAAGATTTGCTTCTAAACTTCTAAGCCTTGTAACATCCCCAAAAAATAAAATATCCTTCTAAAAATGATCCAAACATGAAGTAGACATATGGGGAATGTAAAGTAATAACTATTTTTGGAGGTATTACTATGTATTATAGAAGTAGAGAAATTTAAACTTAAAAATTTGCTATTTTTTACAAATTTTTGGTAAATTTGCTATTTTTTTATAAATAAAAATGAATTTTTTTTACTTCATTTTACCAGTGTCATGAAAAAATGTGAAATTTTGAAATTGTATCTCTATTTTCCATTAATTCTTGTGGAACACCTAAAGGGTTAACAAAGTTTGTAAAATCAGTTTTGAATACCTTGAGGGTGTAGTTTATAGAATGGGGTCATTTATGGGTGGTTTCTATTATGTAAGCCTCGCAAAGTGACTTCAGACCTGAACTGGTCCCTAAAAATTGTTTTTGAAAATTTCTGAAAATTTTTAAGATTTGCTTCTAAACTTCTAAGCCTTGTAACATCCCCAAAAAATAAAATATCCTTCTCAAAATGATCCAAACATGAAGTAGACATATGGGGAATGTAAAGTAATAACTATTTTTGGAGGTATTACTATGTATTATAGAAGTAGAGAAATTTAAACTTAAAAATTTGCTATTTTTTACAAATTTTTGGTAAATTTGCTATTTTTTTATAAATAAAAATGAATTTTTTTTACTTCATTTTACCAGTGTCATGAAGTCCAATATGTGACGAAAAAACAATCTCAGAATGGCCTGGATAAGTCAAAGCGTTTTAAAGTTATCAGCACTTAAGGTGACACTGGTCAGATTTGCAAAAAATGGCCAAGTCCAGAAGGTGAAATTGGGCCGAGTCCTTAAGGGGTTAAAAGTGGGTTTTGGAATTTTTCTGAAAAATGTCAAGATTTGCTTCTAAACTTCTAAGCTTTCTAAAAAAAAACATGAAGTAGACATATGGGAAATGTACAGTAATAACTATTTTAGGAGGTATCTTTATCTGTTTTGAAAGCAAAGAAATTGAAATTTAGAAAATTGATCATTTTTCCAAATTTTTGGTAAATTTGGTATTTTTTTATAAATAAAAATGAAATATTTGACTCAAATTTACTACTGTCATGAAGTACAATATGTGATGAGAAAACAATTTTAGAATGGCTTGGATAAGAAAAAGCATAGAGATGAGCGAAATTTTCAAAAATCAATCGACTCAATTTTTTTTGCGGGGAATCGAGTTAAAAAACGGCCTTGCAGTTACACACATAGGGAGTCTGCTGTGGTAGTGAGTCCGTATGACATGCAGATGACAGGCGTCGCTATTAGAATCACTGCACACTTCCCTAATTTGGGCAGTCACGGGTCCAAAACTGACCAGATAATTTAAGTATTATTCCCCCCCGACAGAGTGGAGAGGGTGTCAGCAGTAAGTTTGTATTGACATCACTGATTATTTTGCCCTTCCTCTGATCCATCAGAACAATAACCCCCAAAAAACGGATTCTGTCTGTGGAGCATCCGCCTTCACTCGATTAGGATTTGTTCAATAATACATCAGTATTGCTAATGCACAAAATAATAATGTATTATTGTAAAATCCGTTGTCTCCATGATATACAGTCAGGTCCGTAAATATTGGGACATTGACACAATTCTAACATTTCTGGCTCTATGCACCACCACATTGGATATGAAATGTGAAATGTGCTTTAACTGCAGACTGTCAGCTTTAATTTGAGGGTATTTACATCCAAATCAGGTGAACGGCGTAGGAATTACAACAGTTTGCATATGTGCCTCCCACTTGTTAAGGGACCAAAAGTAATGGGACAATTTGCTGTTCCATGGCCAGGTGTGTGTTATTCCCTCATTATCCAAATTACAATGAGCAGATAAAAGGTCCAGAGTTCATTTAAAGTGTGCTATTTGCATTTGGAATCTGTTGCTGTCAACTCTCAAGATGAGATCCAAAGAGCTGTCACTATCAGTGAAGCAAGCCATCATTAGGCTGAAAAAACACAACAAACCCATCAGAGAGATAGCAAACAAATCAGGCATGGTCAAAACAACTGTTTGGAACATTCTTAAAAAGAAGGAACGCACCGGTGAGCTTAGCAACACCAAAAGACCCAGAAGACCACAGAAAACAACTGTGGTGGATGACCAGATAATTATTTTCCTGGTTAAGAAAACACCCTTCACAACAGTTGGCCAGATCAAGAACACTCTCCAGGAGGTAGGTGTATGTGTTTCAAAGTCAACAATCAAGAGAAGACTTCTTTCACCACAAGATGTAAACCAATGGTGAGCCTCAAAAACAGGAAGGCCAGATTAGAGTTTGCCAAACGACATCTAAAAAAGCCTTCACAGTTCTGGAACAACATCCTATGGACAGATGAGACCAAGATCAACTTGTACCAGAGTGATGGGAAGAGAAGAGTATGGAGAAGGAAAGGAACTGCTCATGATCCTAAGCATACCAACTCATCAGTGAAGCATGGTCGTGGTAGTGTCAAGGCGTGGGCATGTATTGCTGCAAATGGAACTGGTTCTCTTGTATTTATTGATGATGTGACTGCTGACAAAAGCACCAGGATGAATTCTGAAGTGTTTCGGGCAATATTATCTGCTCATATTCAGCCAAATGCTTCAGAACTCATTGGACGGCGCTTCACAGTGCAGATGGACAATGACCCAAAGCATACTGCAAACGCAACCAAAGAGTTTTCTAGGGGAAAGAAGTGGAATGTTATGCAATGGCCAAGTCAATCACCTGACCTGATTCCGATTGAGCATGCATTTCACTTGCTGAGGACAAAATTGAAGGGAAAATACCCCAAGAACAAGCAGGAACTGAAGACAGTTTGAGTAGAGGCCAGGCAGAGCATCACCAGGGATGAAACCCAGCGTCTGGTGATGTCTATGCGTTCCAGACTTCAGGCTGTAATTGACTGCAAAGGATTTGCAACCAAGTATTAAAAAGTGAAAGTTTGATTTATGATTATTATTATGCCCCCTTACTTTTGGTCCCTTAACAAGTGGGAGACACATATGCAAACTGTTGGAATTCCTACACCGTTCACCTGATTTGGATGGAAATACCTCAAATTAAAGCTCACAGTCTGTAGTTAAAGCACATCTTGTTCGTTTCATTTCAAATCCATTGTGGTGGTGTATAGAGCCAAAAATTTTAGATTTGTTGTCGATGTCCCAATATTTATGGACCTGACTGTATCTGCAGCGTGGGGGCCCCGTGTCCGCTTCTACACACTTTCAAAATAATCCTTCAGCGGGGGGAATAGATGTCGGATGACCGGGACGCTCAATGACCTTCAAAGGAGCTGCTGTCAGGAGCAGCGGTTCATTCATGAAACGTCCGTATAGTGCAGGGGCAATCCGAAGACCCTCTCCATCTCCATGCACCACAGGATGCCCTCCTTTTCTTTTCCATGATGACTGGGAACCCGTGATGTTTTTACCAGACGAAGAGACCAAGGTCTGGTTGGTGGATTTGAATCTTGACTAACTTCTCGACTCTTCCGGGCTCCAAGCAATCTTGAAGCTTTGTCTTCTTCTCATTGTCCGGCGCTTAGTAGAGGCCTGTTCATGCCAGGCAGGTTTCCCCAGGAGTATCTTGGTCGATGAGCAGCCAATACCGCAATTGCATCAATCTTGACAGGATTCATCTCCAGGTGGAGAGGAATTGTTTTTTTGGCAGGCTTTCGCCATCGCAACACCACATCGTTGAATAAACAGAAGACTGGCCAATTCTCTCCTGTTTTAGGCAGCATGTAATTTTTATTAGTAAATTTATAAAATATTTAATATTAAATTGAACCAAAACTTGATTAAAGTTATAAGAAAGTATACTTAAATTCACCCAAACTGACCAAATAACTTAAGTATGAGGTCAGAATTACAGGTCCATGTTAGTGTCAAGAAGAAGCGCACTCCTTTTACACCCTCTTCAGCTGATTCCACATAGATGTCTACAGAACCTGTTCTATTAATCGCTTATACAAGTAGAGCCCCCCCCGACAGAGTGGAGAGGGTGTCAGCAATGTTTGTGTTGACGTCACTGGTTAATTTTCGCTTCCTCTGATCCGTCTGAACAATAACATACAAAAAACTGATCCTGTCTGTGAAGCATATTTGCATGTCTTCTGTGTTTTGTACCCACTCCTGCTTTTGGCTAACAAATCATAAGCCATTCTGATGGGACCATACAGGCCTTATAGCTGAAACACAGACAGGATCAGTTGTGCATCTTATTTTTCCCTCCTTCTTACAGATCAGAAGAAAGGTCAAAAAATGATGATTTCAGCCAGGCCGAAAGGCAAAATAGTTGACCAGTCATGAGAAGTCCACAGAGTGGCCGTATAACATAGTGGTGAGGTGGAAGCAGCATGAAGAGACCGCAGTGACAGAGTCTGGAGGTGGCGGCAGCAGCAGCAGCATCAAGCGGGGACTACAGAGTGGCACAATGACAGAGTCTAGAGTTGGCGGCAGCAGCAGCTTCAGGCGGAGACTACATAGTGGCACAATGTCAGAGTCTGGAGGTGGCAGTAGTATGAGGAGGCCACAGAGTGGCACAATGACACAGTGTGGAGATGGCAGCAGCATCAGGAGGATTCCACATAGTGGCAAGGTCACATAGAACCGCTGGGTTGCTAGTCAAGACACTGCCGCTAGATTACACCGGCAGCTCAGGCCTCTCGCTGTGACTCCTGCTGCCACTCCCCCTTACTCTGCTGCGACCTCTGCCTGCACCAGTAACATTTAGGCCTCTCCCACTCCTCTGTGCATGGCCTGGCACTTGTCTGTCTGACATACTTTTAGCTGAAATAAATAAATTAAAAGTAAAAAAAAACACCCCTAAAAGCCCCGAATATATTTCTCGTATTGCACTGAAATAGGCCACTAAATTATTTCTGCGCAAATAACACCAAATGTGAACTGCGTGTATTTTTCTCTTTTTCTCTAGAAAGATGGCAATTAACGATTTTAGCGCAAATAACACTAAACAGCGTCTATTTTTCTCGTATTGTACTGAAATATGACAATAAATGTTTTTTAGCACAAATAACACTAAATGTGAACTGCCTCTATTTTTCTCGAATTGAAGTGAAATATGAAAATAAATGTTTTTAGCACAAATAACACCAAATGTGAACAGCTTCTATATTTCTCATATTGTACTGAATTATGACAATAAATGCTTTTAGCGCAAATAACAACAAAAATGATCTGCCTATATACAGTATTTCTCGTATTAGACTGAAATAGGCCACTAAATTATTTTAGCGTAAATAACAACAAAAGTGTTCTGCATATACAGTACAGACCAAAAGTTTGGACACACCTTCTCATTCAAAGAGTTTTCTTTATTTTCATGACTATGAAGGCATCAAAACTATGAATTAACAAATGTGGAATTATATACATAACAAACATGTGTGAAACAACTGAAAATATGTCATGTTCTAGGTTCTTCAAAGTAGCCACCTTTTGGTTTGATTACTGCTTTGCACACTCTTGGCATTCTCTTGATGAGCTTCAAGAGGTAGTCCCCTGAAATGGTCTTCCAACAGTCTTGAATGAGTTCCCAGAGATGTTTAGCACTTGTTGGCCCTTTTGCCTTCTCTCTGCGGTCCAGCTCACCCCAAACCATCTCGATTGGGTTCAGGTCCGGTGACTGTGGAGGCCAGGTCATCTGGCGCAGCACCCCATCATTCTCCTTCATGGTCAAATAGCCCTTACTTTCAAAGTTTTCTTTGGCTGACTGACTGACCTTCATTTCTTAAAGTAATGATGGCCACTCGTTTTTCTTTACTTAGCTGCTTTTTTCTTGCCATAATACAAATTCTAACAGTCTATTCAGTAGGACTATCAGCTGTGTATCCACCTGACTTCTCCTCAACGCCACTGATGGTCCCAACCCCATTTATAAGGCAAGAAATCCCACTTATTAAACCTGACAGGGCACACCTGTGAAGTGAAAACCATTTCAGGGGACTACCTCTTGAAGCTCATCAAGAGAATGCCAAGAGTGTGCAAAGCAGTAATCAAAGCAAAAGGTGGCTACTTTGAAGAACCTAGAATATGACATATTTTCAGTTGTTTCACACTTGTTTGTTATGTATATAATTCCACATGTGTTAATTCATAGTTTTGATGCCTTCATAGTCATGAAAATAAAGAAAACTCTTTGAATGAGAAGGTGTGTCCAAACTTTTGGTCTGTACTGTATATTTCTCATATTGGACTGAAATACGCCACTAAATTATTTCTGTGCAAATACAAGCAAACCCGACCTGCGTATATATTTCTCATATTGGACTGAAATAGGCCACTAAATGATTTCAGCGCAGTTAACAGCAAAAGTGACCTGCGTATAGATTTATCTTTTTCCACAGATAAAAGGCACTAAAGGCTTTTCAACGTAACACTTTCATCCCAATAATTAAATGATGAAATGACAGAGAGGTATTAGGAGACTATCTGGATCCCCAAATAATGTTTCCCTGCACTTGTAAATCGCTTTTTTGACAATGAGGTTTTTCCTATGACTCTGCACACGTCTCTCCCTGCCTGTGAAATGATTCCTCACTATCCTTTCCCTGCTCTAGTAAATCGCTTTTTTTTTAACAATTAGTTCTTTTTTTTCCCTCTCCCAAGCTCGTGCATACACGTCTGTCCCTGAACAACGTACGATGGTGAATGGCAGAATCTAAGATGGCTGCCATAATTGTGACATCATGGGCTGGCTGCTGATTGGCTGCATGCATGGCATTATGTGTCATCCCGCCTTCCCAGAGTTCCTTGCCCCCTGTCCTCACACGTGTAGCCGCCATTGTTAGAAAAAATTGCGTTTCGTTACCACGAAGCGCGAGGAAATTCGCATTCGTTCGGAATCAAATTTTTCCTGAAATTCGGAACGAATTCGACTTCGTCAGCTTCGATTTGCTCATCACTAGTTATCACAACATAAAGTGACGCATGTCAGATTCTCAAAAAATTGCCTGGTCCTCAAGGTAAAAACTAGCTTGGTAGTGAAGGGGTTAAAAACTGTGAAATACTGATATTAAAATCATGGGACTTGCACATTGTTATTTTGTTTATATCATATTAATTGAAGGCTTTTTATATTCCCCCCCCCCCCCCCCCCCCCCCGGGAAATAATTTGTATTTGTAACAATTAATTACAAAAATGTTCTAATCAAAAATAACGACTATTGTGCCCAGTAATCTCTGGAGTAATATTGGTTTACTCCAGGTAAAATGGCTTATAAAAACACGTATTATGGACAGCAGAAAGAAAATGCCAACCATGAAATACATGCTGAAGATATTATTGATTTAAATATATTTATCTACATTCATAAAATTATATAAAAATACAATACTTAAATAAAATAATTTTTACTATTTTTGTTTTATTTCCTTCAATTTGACTTTGAAACCTCCATTCGTTGGAAAGTTCTTTATGAATCCAGCAATATACAGGAGAAATGCAACATTTCAACCCCTTAAAATACTTGGTTTGTTTTAAAATTTAGTAGCTTGAAGAAGATGCAGCCCTTGTAAGGGGCCAATATATATATATTTTTTTAATGTAGTTGGATCCATAAAGCATGATGGATGCTGTTGCTTTTTGAATTGACCATTGAGAGTGATGACCAGCCCACTTTGAAGTATCTGTATCCAGATGCTCTGCAGCGATTTGCTGCTGTCTACACACTTTTGATGGCATTGGAAAGTTCTTTCAGCTGTTTTATCAGGCCAGTCTGTTACTAGAGGGTGCTAATAATGGATTTGTGAGATGTCATGCTTAAAAATTTGCAAACCCTTCAGAATTATTTGCATATCTGCATAAAATTTGAGCTAAAATGACATCAGATTTTCACAGTCCTACTGTAAAGGTAGATAAATATAACCAAATCAAACAAATGAGTCGAAAATATTACACTTGAGATTTAGCTCACGGCAGAGGTCCGCAATGCACGGGCACAGACCCTGGGCCAGCCGCATGTAGATCGCGACCCCATTTACTTGAATGGGGTCTGCGATGCGTCGTTTCGCAAAAAGATAGGACAAGTTTTATCTTTTTGCGGAATGGAAGCACGGAACGGAACACCACAGAAGCACTCCGTATGGCTTCCAATCCGTGCTTCCGGGCGCACCTTTCCACATCTCCGGATTTGCAGACCCATTCAAGTCAATGTGTCCGCATCCGTGATGCGGAATGCACTCGGAACGGTGCTTGTTTATTGCGGATCTGCATATGCGGTCCACAATACGGCAACGGGCAGTACACCTTGTCTTTTGAGCGCATTTTACATGGAACAGCTTTTCCCCGCATTCTTTGTATGGCCCATTGATATATTTGTATAGGTTAATCATGCCCCCCCTACCGGTCATGTTTTTAGGATTTCCTTAGTATTAGGCCTCTTGCACACAATTTTTTTTTTTTTTTCGTTTGCGGGCCGTTTTTTGCGCTCCGTATGCGGTTCATATACGGAACCATTCATTTCAATGGTTCCACAAAAATAATGGAATGTACTCCGTATGCATTCCATTTCCGTATTTCCATTTTTCCGTTCCGTTGAAAGATAGAACATGTCCTATTATTGCCGGCAAATCGCGTTCCGTGGCTCCATTCAAGTCAATGGAACCGCAAAAAAAACGGAATGCATACGGAATGCATCCGTATGTCTTTCGTATCCATTCAGTTTTTTGCAGAACCATCTATTGAAAATGTTATGCCCAGCCTAATGTTTCTATGTAATTACTGTATACTGTATATGCCATGCTTCCGTTGCCGTTTGCGATCCGCAAAAAAACTGAAAACAAATGGAAAAACGGAAACACCACTTAATACTATTTAATATCCAAACATCATTCAAACAGTATATAAAAGACAAGCATATAAAATCAAAATTGAAGAGTCAATTTTATTGATTCAGAATTCATCCCAAGAGGAAAATGTAATGGAAGGAACAAACATGGACTATATGGTGACGCCAATGGGGAACTTCACAAATGGATAATTTTATTGGTGCATATGCTACGTGTTTCGAGATCAAACTGGTCCTTTTATCAGGTATTTCACAATATACGGAGCAACAGCAGATCTCTGACAGGTTGGATGGGTGGATGGGGACAATCAGTGGACAGCCATTTTAAGGTCTCTCCAGAGATGGGTTCTGGCTGGGCTACTCAAGGACATTCATAGCATTTTCCCTAAGCCACTCCTTTGTTGTCTGGGCTGTGCGTTTAGGGTCATAGTCTTGTTGGACAGTTACCCTTTTGAACAGTTTGAGGTCCAGGGCACTCTGGATAAGGTTCTTATTAAGAATATATCAGTGTTTTGCTCCATTCAACATTCCTTTAACCCTAACCAGTATCCCTGTCCCCCCACAGCATGATTTTGTCACCACATGTTTCACTGTAAGGATGTAATGAGCAGTAATTGGGGCCAAAAAAATTAATCTTGGTTTCATCAGACAGAAGAATCTTGTGTCTCACAGTCTGAGAGTCCTTTAGATGCATTTTTTTTTTTTTACAAAGTCCAGGCACCTTTTATGTAACTTTAGCTGCGGAGAGGATTCTTTCTGTCCACTCTGTCATAAAGCCCAGATTAGTGGAGGCTGCCATGAGGGTTGATCTTCTAGAATATTCTCCTATGTGCACACAGGATCTTTGAAGCTCAGCCAGAATGACCATTGGGTTCTTGGTCTCCTCTCTCACCTAGGCCCTTGTCCTTTTACGTAGTTTGGTGAGGAGGCCAGCTCTAGAAACAGTCCTGTTTGTTCCAAACGTCTTCAATTTAAGAATTATGGAGGTCACTGTGCTCTTGGGAAATATCTTCATTGCCTTTTACAGATCTGTGCCTCCACATAATCCTGTCTGAGGTTTACAGTCAGTTGTTTCCTCCTCATGGCTTGGTTTTTGCTCTGATATGTATTGTCAGCTATAAGTTTTCATATAGACAGGGCTGCATCTTTCCAAATCATGTCCGATCAACTGAATTTACCAGAAGTGACTCCAATAAAGGTGTAAAAACATCTCAAAGATAATAAAGAAAAGTGGGAGGCTCGAGAGGGAAATTTCAAGTGTCATATCAAAGGGTCTGAATATTTACCTTCAAGCTAAATTTTAGTTTTTTCTTTTTAATAAATTTAGACCTAAAATTCATCAAGATTTCCTGTTATTTGAGAGCAGCCCCATGAGCGACAGACACAATAGTATGCAGGAGACCTCATTGACCCCTATGGGATGGTTTTCTAGGCATGCTCTGTGACCCGTGTAGAGGTCAGGAGGGAGCAGATAAGCTGTGAATGTTGTGATGCTGTGATAACTATGATGATATTCCGGTGATGATAAGTTGAGTTGAGTTGGCTGCTGAAATGTTACCTGTACAGGGCAGAGGCCACTGTGTAAAATGCATGGTTTTAAGATTTTTTTAATTTTTTAATATTAGTGACATTGAAAATTTTAAAAAGAGTCAACAAAAAAATCTAATATATTTAATGGCATCCCCTTTAAGGCTTTGACAAGTGATAGGTCAGTTTGGGCCCAAGCAAGCCCCATAAACAGGTGCTTACGGCACCTGATGGCAGTATGTTTGTGAAAGCCGTTGGATTAAATTTTTTTCCATTATTGCAAAGTTGTTATATCAATCTTTTTATTCAAGCGTTCACCTTTACTTTACAGTTAGGTTAAATGAAGATTGACACGCTCAAATAAAAAAAATGTTTAATGATTTTATATATAACGGTAAATGTGGAAAATAAGGACCGTAACAGAAGAGGTGTCCAATGGTAATACTCTTCAGCAAAGTTAATCACCGCTTAGTTGTTTTCACACTTTTCTAACATCTTTGCCCCATCTGTTCAATGTATGGCTTGACTGCTGCTGACAATGTGAACTGCAACATGGAACATACAAACCAAACTTTCATTAAAGAATTCATCCTGGTTGGATTTTCCCAGAACTTGCAGATTTGTGTTACACTTTTTACTATGTTTTTTGTCATTTACATGTTGACTGTTTTTGAGAACGTTTTTCTGATCTTCACCATCATCATCAGTCCTAACCTGCACATCCCTATGTACTATTTCCTCTGCAATCTGTCTTTTCTTGATTTGTGCGTCTCGTCCAGCACTGTTCCGAAATTACTCATCGATGTATTATCACAAGTAAGAAGAATCTCAGTCATCGGCTGCTTGATACAGATGAACACAGTCCTGGTTCTAGGAGGGATCCAGTGCCTATTGCTGGCAGTGATGGCGTATGACCGGTATATTGCCATATGCTTCCCCTTAAATTACACCGTCATTATGAGTTGGAGGGTATGTGGATATCTCACAGTCATCATGTGGTTAGGAAGTTTCATGTTTTCAGCGGCTCCCACTATATTAAAACCCTTTGTCTTCTGCAAGGGCAACCAACTAAACCATTTTTTGTGTGAAATTTTGGTAATTCTAGAATTAGCGTGCGGTGAAATCACTTTTTATAAAATATCTATTGTGGTCGTAGGCTTTTTCACACTCTTAGTGACCCCCGTTTTTATTATGGTCTCTTATATTTGTATCATATTATCGATCTTAAAAATTCATTCTGCACATGGTAGATCTAAAGCCTTCTCCACCTGCGCTTCTCACCTCATGGTGGTCTTCATGTTTTTTGGGGCAGGTATGACCATGTACATGGGGCAGGCAAGTTTTTCAGCTTATGTGAAATATATTTCTCTGAATTATCTGATTTTTACACCAATGTTTAATCCTCTGATATACAGCCTGAGGAATAATGAAGTTAAAGAAGCCTATAGAAAAATATTAAGCAAATATTCAGTAACAAATCCAGTGTCATAATTTTGCTAATATTAGACAAAGTGGTTGGTCACACAGTCTGAGAAATTCATTTTTTCTTAGATTTTTGACTTAAAAGGGTTGTTAAATGAATAGACACTATACAGAGACCTAGCAGTCAGGTTACAGCTTGTTGCATGGGATACAGGAGTCCGGCAGCTGCACAGGGCAGAATCTAGGTGAGTGATGTAGCGCCCCGAATAGTGGAATAGTAGTGGACAAGGAGCATTGTCATGATGTAAAATTTGAATAACAGAGCATTTTTTAAAAAGAGCAATTTCCCCCAAAGTTTTCCATAGCCTTTAATGTTGAGAATGATTTATGACTATTGTAACTAGTGATGAGCGGCATAGGAAGTATTTGAAATTATAATATTTTACAAATTTGCAGCTGAATATTCAACATAAATTAACAATTGCAAAAATCAGCAATGTAATATACACATATTTTGCATGCAATGTCATTACCCGTAACAAACAATCACACCAACAACCTATCTATGAGACAGGTACAGTCAGCATACCTTAAAATAGCAGCCTTGTGTGCAATGCGACAGTAAAGACCAGCTCTCATCTGACTGAGAGGCAGTAAGCCTCAAAGTTGCTTGATTTGAGTTGGATTGGCTTGGGGGAACTGTGCCCCTAGATCATTATCATTAGGGTGACAAAAATTGAAAATATTTTATTTTGGATGCCAGCTAACTCTTCTCTCACTGCTAAGGAGGGCTGCATAAAAATTTTCAGTTTTATAATTGTCTTAACATTTATATTAAATAACCTTTCTATACTGTTTTGTCATGTCAACTCATTTGCATAAACATAGTCATATGGGAAAGACATGCAAATTAGCAGAATCTGCCTTTTTTCAGCTGAAACACTGTTTGCATGTCTTTCCCATATGACCATGTTTATGCAAATGAGTTTACATGACAAAACAGTATAGAAAGGTTATTGAATATAATATTAGGACAATTAGAAAACTGAATCTTTTTATGCAGCCCTCCTAAGCAGTGAGAGAAGAGATAGCTGGCATCCCAAAAACTTTAAAAAATTTCAATTTTTGTCACCCTAATGATAATGATCTAGGGGTGCAAGTTCCCCAAGCCATCCAACTCAAATTAAGCAACTTTGAGGCTTACTGGTTCTTATTCAGATAAGAGCTTGTGTTGAATGTCTTGTTGCATACAAGGTATGCTGACTGTATCTATTTTATGGATTGATTGTTGACTTGCACATACTCTGCTTTTTAACATACAGCCTTTGTGTGATTGTCTGTTATAGGTAATTTATTAAAAAAATAAGAAAATATAGGCTCTATAAAAAAACATTTTTAATGATAGGTAGGAAAATACTAATACAACTTTATTAGTGATAGGTAAAAAACAGTATGGATGATAAATAGCGTAATGAGGATAAAGAGAAGTTATATACAATAAGTAAAAAAAAAGTTTATAGGTTTATTTAATGATAAAAAAAATCTAGAATATTCACGATTACAAAGATATAGAACTATATTCTAGATCTTCTCGAAGCGCTGATATTTGCAATAAAAATTAGCGATTAACACTAATTGTAACCTGTAGCAAACTAACAATCAGAACGACCAAAATACTTTCCACTTTGGATTCCATGCTTAGCTTTAAGGCTTGTTAATGTGGGTTCACATCAGCTTTATGAATTCCATTATTGCTTTTTGTTATAAAATGGTTATAACGGCAAATAACGGAAACATAGAAACATTGGTTACAATACCATGGTCTGAATATACTCCATTGACTACAACCCTCTGTTGCCTGTCCCTCAGCCACTGTCTAATCCATTCAACAATATGGGAGTCCAAGCCCAATGACTGCACTTTATTGATAAGCCTTCTATGTGGGACAGTATCAAAAGCCTTACTAAAGTCTAGATAAGCAATGTCTACTGCACCTCCGCAATCTATTTTTTTAGTCACCCAATCAAAAAAATCAATAAGATTAGTTTGACATGATCTCCCTGAAGTAAACCCATGCTGTTTTTCATCTTTCAATCATTGGGATTTTAGAATGTCCACAATCCTCTCCTTAAGTATGGTTTCCATGAATTTCCCCACTATTGATGTCAGGCTTACTGGTCTATAGTTGCCCGATACCTCCCTACTACCTTTCTTGTGAATGGGCACAACATTTGCTAATTTCCAATCTTCTGGGAAAACTCCTGCTACCAGTGATTGGTTAAATAAATCTGTTAATGGTTTTGCTAGTTCACCGCTGAGCTCTTTTAAAAGCTTTGGGTATATCCCATCAGGCCCCTATGACTTATTTGTATTAATTTTAGACAGCTGACTTAGAACCTCTTCCTCTGTAAAGACACATGCATCAACATATTCATTAGTCTTCCTCTCTGAGGTCCTTTTCCTTCATTTTCCTTTGAAAAAGATGAACAGAAGTATTTATTGAGACAGTCAGCTAGTTCTTTATCTTCTTCCATATACCTTCCGTCTTTTGTTTTTATTTTCGTAATTCCTTGTTTTAATTTCCTTTCTTCATTTATGTATCTAAAGAATGTCTTATCGCCTTTTTTCACTGACTGAGCTAATTTCTCTTCTGCCTGTGCTATAGAAGCTCTTATAACTTGCTTGGCCTCTCTCTGCCTAATCTTATAAATTTCCCTGTCATCCTTTTTTTTTAATCATTACTAAATGCTATCTTTTTGTTTTTAATGATTTTCGCCACTTCTGCTGAGTACCACAGTGGTCTCTTTCTTTATTTTTGCTTTTACTGACAAGCCTAATGCAATTATCTGTTGCCTTCAATAGTGCCACTTTTAAGTAGTCCCATTTCTCCTGGACTCCATTGAAACTGCTCCAGTCTGATAGGGACTTGTATACCACTAATCTAATTCTAGAAAAGTCAGTTTTTCTAAAATCTAAAACTTTTGTTTTTGTGTGGTGTGACTCAGTCACTGTACTTATAGTAAACCACACTGACTGGTGATCACTAGATCCCAAGCTTTCCCCTACAGTAATATCAGATACCAAATTCCAATTTGTGAATACTAAATCTAAAATGGCCTCCTTCCGGGTTGGCTCCTCAACTACTTGCTGTAGAGATAATCCTAGTAGAGAATTTAGAATATCAGTACTCCTCGCAGAACTAGCTATTTTGGTTTTCCAGTTTACATCAGGAAGATTAAAGTCTCCCATAATGATAACTTCCTCTTTCAATGTCATTTTAGCTATTTCCTCAACTAGTAGATCATCTAATTCTTTGACTTGGCCAGGTGGTCTATATATCACACCTACACGAGTTACCTTATGATTATCAAGCTGCAACGTAACCCAAACTGACTCTAAATTGGTCTCGCTAACTTGTATTAGATTAGATTTTATGTTATCTTTCACATACAGGGCCACCCCTCCCCCTTTCTTGCTTTCTCTGTCTTTCCTATATAGAGAGAACCCTGGTATTGTTATATCCCAGTCATTACTCTCATTGAACCATGTCTTAGTAATAGCCACTACATCTATATTCTCAAGACGTAAGACGGAATTCAAAACAGAAACCTTTAGAGGCATTCTGTTTTGATCCATTATAATAGAGATCTATAGGCAAGCATAACGGATCCGTCTGGTTTCTGTTATCCAGGACGGAAAAAAAAGTCCTGTCATAACGCTGATGTGAACCCGCCCTAAGATATAAATGGAATAATTAATACATTTGTTAAAAAGCTGTGGGATAAAAGTCAGTAAGTTAATGGGGTTGTGCAGCCAGTAATATTGGGGTCATTCAGCCACTGCCTCTTCAGACAGCTGATTGTCAGGGGTTCCGGGAGTCAGACCCCCACGATCATATATTAAAGGGGTTTTCCGTGATTTTTTAATATTGGTGATCTATCTTTAGGATAGGTCATCAATATCAGATTGGCGGGGGTCCGATGTCCGGAACCCCCGCAAATCATCTGGTAGAAGTGAAGGCCACCGCCTTCTCTTGTTTGTTTACCTGCTCACTGTCAACAATGCAGCAACAAGCAGGTGTAACTACAAGTTGTTCAATTCATTTCAATGTGTAAACTACAGAGCCGTCCCATAGAAGTGAATGTAGGGCTTGTAGTTACACCTGCTCACCGCTGTGCTCAACAGCAAGCAGGTAAATAAACAAGGAAAGACCTTCCCTTCTACCAGCTGATCGGCAAGGGGTGCCAGGTGTTGGACCCCCACTGATCTGATATTGATGACCTATCCTGAGGATAGGTCATCAATAAGAAAATCCGAGACAACCGCTTTGATGAAAAATGACTAGATATACAGATTTATTAGGTCTCCTTTGCTTCTCTTTCTAAGGGCATGGATGTGCAGTTTTCTGTGAATTCATTTTGTATTTTCAGATAAAAACTCAAAGAAATGCTACCTAGACTGCAGACCTAGAGTCCTGCCAACTCAACGTACTAATAGAAAAAGACTGTGGAGTCCTGCAGGCCCCTCCCACTGATACAGACTGAGTTTTACTCGCCCCTCCCACTGATAAAGACTGTGAGTCCTGCTAGCCCCTCCCACTGAGAAGACTGTGAGTCCAGCTTTCACAGATAAATGATTATCAGCTTTTCTTGTTGGAGTTTCCATGCTGAGAGACCTTCTGATCTCTTAGTGTAGGCATGCTGAACCTGCGGCCCTCCAGCTGTTGCAAAACTACAACTCCCATCGTTCTCTGACAGCCTACAGCTATCATCCTACAGAAGGGAATCGTGGGAGTTGTAGTTTTACAACAGCTGGAGGGCCGCAGGTTGAGCATGCCTGTCTTAGTGTGTAGGTTTGTGAATGAAGGACTCCCAGTAAGTTGGTCCTGTAAGTACTGTACTTGTTGCATTTAAACAGCTTTTTGAAAAAAAAAAATACTTTTTGAAAAAAAACCAAATCTGCTCGGGTCTTTGAAGTTGCTAGTCACAACTCATCAACTCATCACAACCAAAAAAGTCAGTGCTGGAATCATAAAAGTAGGTCATGAATCCAATTAGCTCGACCCAGAGCCCTACAGTGACATCAGAGGCTGGAGGATGGAAATACACAGAGAAAGCTGAAAGAGTAGAAAAAAACAGGGCTCAAGCATTGTGCCTCTTTTTGTCATATTTCACTCCCTTTAATAAGTTCTGTCTTGCGTTCTTAAATGAATCCACGTGCTAAGCTTGAAGCACATAAGGTGACCTCTTTAAATAATAGTTTGAGATGAGCGGTGTTGGAAAATTAGATTTGCCATCTGCGTCAAATTAAAAAAAAATATTAGCTTTGTGACGAATTACATCGTCACAAAGAGCATTTCTATGTAATTAGTGGGTGCAATGGGAGAGAGTGGCGATTGTGCTGCTCCCCATCATTGTACCCCTCAGATGCCGTGTTCATACATGATCGCGACATCTGATATACATAACACAGTGTCAAATTTTAAAAACAAAAAAAATCATACTTATCTGATCCATTTGCTTGTGACTGTCCAGCTGCCACTATCTTGACTGAAGATCTGGCGAGGAATCTCAGGCAGCCCAAGATGATTTCTTCATGCCGGCGATTTTGTGCGAGATCTTCAAGCAAGATGGCGGTGGCCAACCGTCGCGAGCAAATGCATCAGGTAAGTATTTTTTAATTTTTTTTGCACTATTTCAGGTTAAATCGATTAGTTACCATGAAGCATGTGGAAATTCGGCTTCACGGTGAATCAAATTTATTGTGAAATTCGGATCAACACTAGAAATAGTATTTAAGGAACATAAACTGGAGTTATGTGGAGACAGGAGGGCATAACTGAAGGCTTCCTGTAAGAGTGTGAGCTCTTGAAACAAACCTTAGAGGTGGCAATGTTGAGGTAATACTGGGAATATTCATTATTTAGATCAATTATGGGGGTAATTTATTATCAGATAAACACCAATTTTTGGTGCAGATGTGGCACATCACACTCCAGTTATGGTGATCATTATAGCTGCCCTCACATTCCGCCGCTAAAGAGCCACTTTACTTTAAAATTAAAGTGTTGTATAGTTTTCAACCTTTCCCAGGTAAGATCATTTGCAGATCAGTAAGTAAGTTCATGGTTGCAAACAAGCAATATTTGTTTGCCCAGTTCACATTTTGTTACATCTTTACCTGGTTTAGTTGGGTGCATTGGTGAATTAAATCGCCAGGGTTGAGATGGGGAAATGATAAGAACAAATTTGTTGAAGGTCCAATTTTGAAAGTCGATTGATCATTATATTTATTCCTGCCTGACCTTCAAACTATTATGTCAACCCTTACACAATGGTTTCTACCCCATAGCTAACATCTATGGATTCCCAAATGTTGCATGAAACAAAGTTTGAAATTGTCATTTTCCCTTCCGTATATACATATAAAAACAAATTGATTTCAAAATTGTGTTGTTGTTTTTGGTGGGGCTATTTGTTGTTAGAAAGTGGGCAATGTATCTCAACCTATAACTTCGGTGGCATGGGTTAGGCTAGTAAACACAGTTTACAGTATGAATGTTCCATTAATTCTGCTGGTTCTGGTCTTTAGAATCTTTACATCCGCTATGTACTAATCTTTTGTTTAAACAAGGGTTTTTCCTCCTCCTCTCTCTCGCGTTTGTGAGATGTGTAGGGTGAGGACGGGATACAGATTTTTAATATATTACATTTTAACTATTGTATCCAGGGCTAGATTGTAAATTTAGTAATAAAAACTTAAAAGCTCCTGGACACATGCTGTGGGGGGTGCAGCCCTGTCTAAGGTATTATGCATTTCCATGTGCTTGAGTGTAAAAACCAGAAAACATCTTTTTACCATTTCTAAGGCCAGGTTAATTCACTAAAGTATCACACAACAAAGTATGAGGCTGGGTTCACATCAACATTTAATTTTCCGTTCTTCTGCTTCGTCAGAAGAACAGAGAAAAAAAACTGATCGTGTGCATTACATATTTTACAGCCATTTCCATCTGAGATCCATTTGTTACATATAAAAGAAGTAAACAGCTAAATAAATATATCTCAGATGGAAATGACTAAAACAGAAGCAAAACGTACATAATGGATCCACAGGATCCCAGTATTTTTTGCTCCTCTGACAGATCAGAAGAACGGAAAATGAATCGTGATGCGAATCCAGCCTAAGATATAGAATAGAGATGAGTAAATTTCTCAAAAATTTAATTTGGCTAGTTCACCAAATTTTCCAAAAAGATTTGATTCGATCCGAATTTATTTGTGGCGAATCACGTTAAAAAACAGCTATTTTCTGGCTGCAGAGAGCCTGTATAATGATGTAGAACACTGTGCCTTGCAGTAACACGCATAGGGAATCTGCTGTGGTAGTGAAACAATACTGTGAGTCAGTATGACATGCAGATGACAGAAATCGTTCTTAGAATCAATGCACACTTCACTTATTTGGGCAGTTACAGGGCCAAAACTGACCAAATAACTCAAGTGTGAACTCAGCCATACAGGTCAATGTTAGCGTAAAGAAGAAGCGCACTCCTTTTACACCTTTGTCAGCTGATTCCACATAGATGTCTACAGATACTGTTCTATTAAACGCGTATACAAGTGGAGCCCCTGACAGAGTGGAGAGGCTGTCAGCAGTAAGTTTGGGTTGACATCCCTGATTATTTTGTCCTTCCTCTGATCCATCAGAACAATAACCCACAAAAAACGGATCCTGTCTGTGGAGCATCCACCTTCATTCGGTCAACATTTGGTCAGTAATCCATCAGTATTGCTAAAGCCAAATGAAAACAGGAGTGGATCCAAAACAGAGATGACAGGTGAATGGAATATTTGCATATCTTTTGTGTTTTGTACCCACTCCTGCTTTTGGATACCAAATCAGAAGAAGAGTCAAATAAATGATAATGTCAACCAGGCTAAAAAGGCAAAATAGTGACCCAGTCATGAAGTGGGGAGGGTGGGAACAGCATGAGAAGTACAAAAAGTGGCCCAATGACATAGTGCTATGGTGGAGGGAGCATGAGGAGACCACAGAGTGGCCCAGTGACATAGTGGTGAGGTGTCAGCAGCATGAGGAGACCACAGAGTGGCCCAGTGACATAGTGTTAAGGTAGCAGCAGCATGACTAGACCACAGAGTAGCCCAGAGACAGAGTTGTGAGATGGCAGCAGCATGAGGAGGCCACAGAGTGGCACAATGACATAGTGTGGAGGAGGTGGCAGCAGCAGCAGCATGAGGAGGCCACAGAGTGGCACAATGACAGAGTGTGGAGGTGGCAGCAGCAGCATGAAGAGACCACAGAGTGGCATAATGACATAGTGTAGAGGTGGCAGCAGCATGAGGAGGCCACAGAGTGGCAAGGTGACATCAGCATGAGGAGAACATAGAGTGGCACAATGACAGAGTGGGGCGCTGGGTGGCGATAACAGTACTTGCTGAAGATGGTGGGTATAAGAAGGAGCACTTGGCATTAGATGTGTGGCATTAGGCGGGTGACAGCATCAGAATAGTAGCTGAGGCAGATAGCCATAAGAAACCGGTCTCTTTTAACAAAGTGTTGGTGTGGCACCATGTATGATCTAATCTGATGCATCAGGCATTGCATTGCTATTGTTCCTACCCCCCCCCCCCCCCGCCACAGCAGTCATGGGCAGAGGAACGTGAGCGCAGAGGGCCACCCCGGTCGGACCTGCGAGAGGATGGGCAATGGCGCACATAGGCAGCGGCCAACTGACTACATAGGATGTCTCTATAGTAATTCAATTTGTCCTCCCTCTCAGCTGGTGTAAAAAAGGCCCCCATTTTGTACCGGTAGCGAGGGTCCAACAAGGTGGAGAGCCAGAAGTCATCCGTTTGCAGAATGGTGACAATTCGGTTGTCACTACCGAAGTAAGTGAGCATGCAGCGGGCCATTTGCACAAGTGACTCAGAGGGATTCCCTGCCTCCATCTGCACTGCATACTGCCACGATGTGAATTTATCTAGCATTATGTTGAGTAAAGATCAAGAATATGTACTGTCTCTTGGCCTAAATTTTGCGCCCTCTGCACATTTTGATATGTTTTCTACTCTGTTGGACATCAATAAATTTGTGCGCAATATCACGGTATCTCTGCATTTCCATGATATCCCGGCTCCCCCTGACCCCCCGCCGAATCAGTCACCACAGACCTACAATGAAAATGTTTATAAAGATTTACTGTTCAATGGACAAGTGTCTCTGTGCTGCTTGGCGGGGCTTCAGGAGGAGCAGGGAATCGTGGAGGTAGCCCAATCTGGGACAAAATTTCATACCCGTAATGCCAGATTTTACCCTGTGATGTCGCGCACTGGTAGCATGGATGTATTCCAGGAGGTGCTGGAGAAGGAGTTGGGCAGAATTCAAAAAGATAGCAAGGACGCCAGAAGTCCTGAAAATCTTACCCACTCTCAAATTCAGGCCCTCCAGGAGTTACATCAGTGTGACAAAATCATCATCAAAATGGCGGACAAGGGGGGGGGGCGGTGGTCATCATGGATAAGGAGGTATATGGCAGCCAGATGCGGGATATGCTAGCCGACGCATCCACGTACAGGAGACTAGAGAGAGACCCATTGAAGGAATATAAAGATGGCTATATGTCACTAATACAAAAAGGCAGAGATATGGGTATATTCAATGAAATGGAATATAGATACCAGTGCGTGGATGCGCCTGTCACCCCTATTATGCATGCTCTGCCCAAAATCCATAAGGGTGTCCACCCCCCCCCCCCCTCCGCCCTATAGTCTCTGGTATGGGGTCCCTCACCGAGCGCCTGGGTAGTTGGCTGGACAACATTCTCCAGCCACTAGTCAGGCGCACACCGGGGTTCCTAAAGGATACGGCGGACGTCTTGCGAGCAATGTTCAGTTTTAAATGGGAAAGTAATTTCAAATGGATTGCGGCAGACGTTATTGCACTGTATCCCTCTATCCCCCACGGGGTCGCCCTGCTGGCCATGGAATATCACCTCCATAGGCACACAGGATTTAGTTCCAGCTATATAGATTATGCTTGTGAGGTCACTGCTTATTTATTGACCCACAATTATTTTATGTTTGATGGTGTGCATTACTTGCAGACCCGTGGAGTGTCAATGGGGGCCAAATTCTCGCCGTCATTGGCGAATTTGACTATGGCCTACTGGGAAGAAAAATTCATTTACAGTCTGGATAATCCTTTTGGGCCTGGATTGGTCTGGTACGGCAGATACATCGATGACCTGCTCATGGTATGGGCGGGCGATGTGTCTGCCGTCCCGGACCTCCAGGTCTATCTTAATGGTAATGATTACAACTTGCGCTTCATGTGTACTGTGGATGAATCCCATATCAATTTTCTGGACTTGACATTCCACGGCAGTCCAGAGGAGGTGGTGCACACCCGAACTTATAGAAAAGATATAGCTGGAAACTCGATCCTGAATGCTAGGAGTCATCATCCTTTGCATACCATCAGGGCGATTCCCGTGGAGGAATATATACGGACTGCAAGAAATTGCAGTTCTCCAGAGTTATTAGAAGAGGAATTCAGCAGGGTAGATAAAAGGCTAAAGGCCCGAAATTATCCTGACTGGATGATTCAAAGAGGCAGAGGGATTGCACTACATAAAAATAGACGGGAAATGCTTTTTGGAAAAGCGAAGGACTGCAGGGAATCCAACACATCTGCGGGGAGTGTGAGGGCACATGGAGACAGGGACCAGGACAACACCCCTACTTTATCTCTAACATACAGTGGGGAATTCAATAAAATCAGCGCTACAATCAAGCGATGCCTCCCCATCTTATATGACGATGAGATTCTATATAATGCTCTGAAATCAGGCTGTAGAATTGTTCCTAGGAGGGCTACCACGTTGTCCTGCTCACTGTCTCCATCCCTCTTCACTTCCAACAGAAAGGGAGCCAACATTAAATCTAGCTGGCTCAATTACAAGGGTTTCTCCAGATGTGGGGGCAACCCATGTAAAAGCTGCAACTATGTGATCCCCTTGCAGTCCTTTGACAAGTCTGACCATTCCTTCAGTTTTCCCATCCAAAGTTTCATTAATTGTAACACTGAAGGGGTGGTCTATATCATACGGTGCACTGACTGTGATCTGATGTATGTCGGGAGTACGATTCGCAAATTCAAGAACCGACTCCTGGAGCATCTGAATTACATCCACAACCCGAATGCCCTGAACATCTCCAATGCAGCGAGACATTTTATACAAATGCATGCTCGCCAGGTCAAAACATTCAAAGCCTTTGCAATAGAGAGGGTCTTTGCACCTAGGAGGGGGGGGGAGATCACCGTAAAAAACTTCGCCTACGAGAAGCTTTCTGGATTTTCAGACTCAATACCAGAGTTCCAAATGGTTTGAATCTGAAAAAAGAACTAATGTATGTGTATCAGTAATTAAAGCAGATATCAAAATCAGAATGACCATTGTCATCATTGCAGTAATTATCTGCTATGCAATATATGTAACCCCTCCAACATGCAATCACTGGAGAGCTATGTGGTCACGCCGGTTTTGTTATCTATATGTTTTATGCTCATTTTTATATTCATATTTATGTTTCCATTGTCTATATGTAGTGCGTCATCCACACCGTGCGGTTACTTCCCTTTTCCTGCCTTAGCCTGAGAGGCCGGGATTACGGTTCCCAAGGGCGAAATCCAGGTGGGGTTCCCGCACACCGTGTATTACACAACATGCATATAATCAACTGATGTCCATTCACTAACAATGTGAATTAAATCACTAAAAACTACTGTTTTCATTTCTTGCTTATATATTAATATATAATAATTAAAAATAGAATACATATGTAATCTTCCAGATCTGCAACCCACGGCAATGTATAGGGCCATATTGGTTTTGTAATTTTTGTAATTTATGTTTTTACAAGTTGTTTTATGGAGTATGCTGTTCACACTGTGCGGTTTCTGTCCGTTCCTTGTATGTGTTTGGAACATGGAATTTGGTTCCCTAAGGGTTAATCTGGAGTGAACGTTCCCACACAGTGTGCAACTCATTCAATATGTGATTAGCAGGTTGTAAGAAGGGTGTGACGCATAGTGGGACATCCAATGGAGTTGGTGCCCTGCCTCTCAAAATTTGGAGGGTTGGACACTATACTCCTATAAATTGTGGGGTCACACTATGAAGCACCGTTACGACTAAGGGTCCAGTACCCGAAACGCGTCAACGTTTTGCATTCCGTGTACCAAGTGGCTGTGTCTGCTGTTTGTATGACTAATAAAGAAGAAGCTTTTAAAAGGATCTCCATTGCTTCCGAGACCTTTCCTTTCTAAGTTACTTGCAGCCTGCAGTGGGGACACACCCCTAAGGTTTCTGGAGTCGGGACTATTCTATGACCGGGAAGGTGAGCTGGATAAAGTCTTTCTTATACTGCCACGGTGTGCCTGGGTCATCTGCCTCGTCTTCCTCATCTCCCTCTTGCTCCTCCGGCTGCTCCTGCTCCTCCTCTACTGTCACCTATGTAGAAAAACCACCCGTTTCGCTACACATTGCTTGTGCTCCAATGTCTTCCTCCTCCAGTTCAGCCCCCACAGGGCTCATGTGCCCGTGAGATATATGCGCCGCATCTCCAGACCCCCAACCAGCCATATTTACCAGCATCTGTTCCAGGATATAAAGCAGTGGAATGACGTTGTTCATCTCATAGTCCTGGCGACTGACAAATAACGTGGCCTCCTCAAAGGGCCTGAGCAAACGGCAGGTGTCACGCATGAGCTGCCACTGGCTGACATCGAAGCTACACAGGGGAGTACTCCTGTCCGCTTGGATCATCAGGAAATCGTTTATGGCCTTTCTCTGTTCATATAGTCGGTCCAACATATGGAGGGTGGAAACGTCACATATCAGCCTATGTTGGGGGATGCCGTTCTTCCGCTGCAGCTCAAGGAGGTTGTGCTTGGCGGTGTATGAGTGGCTGAAGTGCATGCAAAGTTTCCTGGCCATTTTAGGATGTCTTGCACATGGGTGGAAGACTTCAGGAACCGCTTGACAACCAGATTGAACACATGCGCCATGTTCTTCCCATTGTCGGTCACCGTGGTTCCGATTTTAAGTTTTCGCAGAGAAAGCCAGGATTTGATTTCTTAAGGACGCAGAGAAATTCTTACCCTGTGTGACTCTGTACGCCCAGGCAAACAAGGTGTAGAACAGCGTGACACTGCCGTTCCCTACACATGTGGTATGCTGGAGGAGCACTCTGAATTGCCCCTACAGTGGAGGCTGAGGACGCGGTAAAGGATGAGGAGGTGGACATCGACGCAGGACCAACGGCGTGAGAACATGGAGGCGGTAGAGGCGTCACCTGGCCAAGTTGCTGGTGTGACTGGGCAGGAACCACATTTACCCAGTGGGCCATAAAGGACATATATTGTACTTGCCCGGAGTTACAGCTCCACACATTGGCGCTGCCGTGCACTTTGGCAGATACCGACAGGCTCAAGGACTGGCCCACCTTCTGTTCTACATATGTGTGCAGGGCTGGTACTGCCTTTTTGGCAAAGAAATGACGGCTTGGGAAGGACAGACAGCTCCCTTCGGCTGAGGTGGTGGAGCCTTGACTGCCTGAAACCGGGTGCATGCCACTGGGTGAAGCATTGGTTGCTGCGGCAGGCTGGACCATCACATCGGAGCCACAGTTCTCCCAGGCCACTTTATGGTAATGCTGCACATATTGACGCAAGGTTGTGGTGCCAACATTGGCACCCTGACCACGCTTCACCTTTTGCCCACAGATTCGGCAAATGGCCATATTCACCTCCTCTGGCGGCTTAAAAAAAAAACTGTCACACCGCCGAGTGGGTGATTTTACCCCTAACACTCTGCACTGACTGACGACTACAGCCACTGCCTCTGTGAACCCCTGCACCACTACTTTCTGGGCAGTTAGGCTCCTGCGAAGCGGGTGGTTTACTCCAGGCACGTTTGGCTCCCGACCTCCCACTGCTGCCACCCTGCTGACTCCCGGCCACGCTACTGACTTCCTGGCTCCACCGCTGCTTCAAGAGCAAGCTGCCACCCTCTTCCCCTGATGATGATGAAGCCCCTTCGTCACCTGGCTCCGAATTGCGATCGGCTACATAATCACTAGTACTGTCTGCATGTCACTAATGTCTTCCTCAATGGTCTCTGAGCCAAGAGCCTGACCACTCGCAACACCAGCTTCCATGCCACTCTACTTGCCCGCCTACCGGAGGAAGTGGAGGATGTCTCCTCCACATCTTGGCTGGCCAGTAGCTGCTGACTGTCTTCTAGTAGCTCGTCCTCGCTTTATAGTGGAGCTGAGCCCACAGTATATAATACTTGTCTGGCTAAGGGAACAGAAAAGGACAGAGGCAGGTTGAGCACAGGTGAGGGCACAGGGCCTGCACCCCGGCCATGCCAACTAAGAGTTGTGTCTGACGAACCCACCGACTCTAGGCTGGGGGTGTCTGATGTCACTTGGGACAAAGTGGATGACCGAGTCAACCATTCAAGAACTGCTGGGTTGCAGTCATGGCGGTTGCCGCGCCATGTGGCAGGAGATCGGTGAGACTGGAAACACGTGGTTTGATCTGACATGTTTTCCATTTGGCTCAAATGACGTCTGTGTTGTTTCTGGTGCTTGCCACATCTTCTTTCCCCAAGTGTGGCTATTAGGGTCATTTAACCTTCTATATTTATAGTTGCTTCTCCCACAATGCTGTGCGGTTTATAGCTTCTGTTTGGAGCTTCGGATAGATTGTGGTTGGATCTTGGCTGAGTTCCTGGTGATTCCATTGCTCCTTTGAAGTTAAGTCTTTCCATTCCCTTTTGCATTTTGTATGGGTTCTGTGTGTTGCATTTCCCTATTGTTTGTATTAGGCCTGAAGGAGACTCCTGTTCGTCCTTCCTTTTGGAGGAACAGGTAGTCTCATCCCTGCCATTGGTACCAGGGTCCTATAGGGCTTGATAGGACTCTAGGTATTCCTGCATATGAACTTACCTACCTTTGGGGTCTGTTAATACTAGTAGTCAGTCAGGATTTTGGTTAGGATTTTCACTAGGAGGTGTCCATTTTCCTTCCCTAGTTCTCAGGCATGATTCCCTGTTCCCCCCCTTCCTATGCTCGGTGTGGTATTTCCCTCCCACACTGAAGCGTGACAGTTGCTGGTCAAGACAAGACCGCTAGATGACACCGGGAGCTCAGGCCTCTCGCGGCGACTCCTGCTGCAACGCCCCTTTACTCTGCTGCGACCTGTGCCTGCTCAAGAAACATTTAGGCCTCTGCCACTCCCCTGTGCCGGGCTTTTCACTTCTCTGTCTGACATACTGTTAGATGAAATAAATAAATAAAAAGGAAATTAAAACACCCGAAAAAAGGCTTCAGAACATATAACTGCACCCCTGAACGGCTAAAAACACTTTTTTTCCCTACTAATACACCCAAAAAAATGCTGCAATTTTGTCACTTCATCACACAACAGCTAACAAGCCTTTTTTTTCCAACTAATACACCCCAAAAAAGGCTTTAGAACATATAACCACACTGCTAAACTACTAATAACACTTTTTTTCCACTAATACACCCCAAAAAGGCTGTAATTTTGTAACTTCCCCGCACAAAGGCTAATAAGTTCTACAGCCGTACAGTGCCATGAAGAAAGAGAATGTGTGGACCCAAAAGAAATGCAAAGTGTGTTCCAAAAGGGGGTTATGAAAGAACACTACAAAACATGCCCTGAAAAGCCTGCTTCAGAGCATACCACTGATCCATAGATTAATAATTTAATCTTTTATGCTCCCTGTAATTTTACCATTTTATTATACTCTGATATACTCCGAGCAGCTAACATATTAACTTTTCACCATCCTCTACACTTTCATTTCTGGAAAAAAAACTGTGGAGTTTTTTTGTACACTCCACCCCTTAAAAATTCCTTGAGGGGGTGTGGTTTCAAAAATGGGTCACTTCTTGGAGTTTTCTACTGTAGGGGTATCTCATGTCTCTTCAAATGTGACATAGCACCTAACATGTTTTCATAATGCATGTCTCATCGTGCCGACTATTTTGATACCAAATATGACTGGTGTAGAGGTCCCAGAATATGAAAACCTCATTATGTGGGAATGTCGGCTGTCGCTGGTGGGGTGTTTACACTCCCTGTGATGCCCAATTTACACCAAACACGATGAAAATGAAAATGTTCGGTTCTGACCCAAATCGATTCAGAACAAACCAAGGTTGCTCAAATTGCCCTGAAAATTGGTATATAACCTTTCTAGTCTCCTAGGATTCCATATTTTTTTTATTCAGGAAAACTTGTTATATCTTTTCATTTATTTTTTATAATTTTCTTCCCTCCCTCCCTTCTCCTCCCCAAGCTCTGGAACACAATGACAGACAATAGTAAATGATGTCTGAGTGACACTGACATACATAGCAGTAGATAAACGCACATTTGATGGCGTTATCATACAGCTTTTTTTAAAACATAACATGCTGGCCCATTTGTTTTGCTTTTTCATATTCCAAAGCTTCTAAAAATTGTCTCTTATAGGTAGTCTAGGATGCAGTCTGGCTTGGGGTAGGTAGGGCCAAGGGAGATAGTATTCCCGTGAAATGTGGTCAGTATAAGGATATGCCATTTGACCTTGTACATTTCCACCAGCATGTTCTAATTGAGAAGAGCCCTGCTTTTGCTCTTTCTGAGTGGTTGCTCTAGCAGAAATCTAGGGAGGCCTTTTTGATTGTTGCATACTGTTAGCTCCAGTACCTTAGGAATTTAGTGACTTAAACAGGGTTACGCTGATGTAATAGTTATCCATATAAAGGTTGTAACCATGATCCAGCAGTGGGTGCAGTCCCACACTATTTTCCCGCTAACTCCTTGAACTTGGGGGTGTTTTGGGGCTTTAATCTGGGTGTCTTTCCCTTCATAAACTCAGAACTTGTGGGTGTAACCAAAGTTTGTACATTTATATTCCATAATTTGCCTCTAGCTGGGCAGGTGCTGGAGGAATTGTACCCTCCGTTTGGAATGTATTAGTGACTCATCTATGCAGATATCTTCTTCTAGGGTGTACAGGAAACTTGGTGCTAAAGTGGTCAATGACTGGCCTAATTTTAAATAGATGGTCAAATCTTGGGTAATTTTGTTCATTATCATTATAGTGTAGAAATGTCAGAATTGCTTCAAACAATTTCTAGTCCATGGCCATGCCATAAAATGGAGTCTGGTACAATTCATCTGTACTCCAATACTGTCTAATTTCTGTTTGTTAGTTGTTTTTTTTGAGCCCCCAAAACGTCATCATCTCTGGGGTCCAAATCAGGAGTAGAGCATATGGAGATGTGCTGTTCTGGGCAACAAATTGGCGGGTATATAAATTTGTTTGGACCACCATTAACCTCTTCCGGACACATGACGTACCGGTACGGCATGTTGTCCCGGTACTTAAGGACACATGACGTACCGGTACGTCATGTGCATTTCCGATCACCGCCTCCCGGCGGGCGGTGATCGGAACAAGGTGCCTGCTCAAATCATTGAGCAGGCACCTTGGGTCAATGCGCAGGGGAGCCCCGTGACCCCACCGTGTCTGCGATCGCCGCAAACCGCAGGTCAATTAAGACCTGTGGTTTGCGGCTTTTACAGGTTGCAGTGGGCGGAGGGCGGCGGTGCCATCAGGTCCCCGTGGGACTGTAGGGGGGACCCGATGGCATGGAAGGCAGCGCGATGCCTTCCTGAGGCATCAGCGCTGCCTTCCTGTGATGAGGCTGTGAGATCCAGCCCCCTGGATCTCACAGGCAGGAAGCTGTATGAGTAATACACACAGTATTACTCATACAGCCAATTCATTTCAATACAGCAGTATTGGAATGCATTGTAAAGGGGATTAGACCCCCAAAAGTTGAAGTCCCAAAGTGGGACAAAAAATAAAGTATAAAAAGTTGAAAAAATAAACTTTTCCGTTTCAAGTAAAAATTAACAAAAACGTCATTTTCCCCAAATAAAGTTTAAAAAAATTGGTAAAAAATAGGAAAAAATAAATAAATCAGACATACTAGGTATCGCCGCGTCTGTATCGACAGGCTCTATAAACATATCACATGACCTAACCACTCATATGAACACAGTAAAAAAATAAAAAATAAAAACCGTACTAAATAAACCATTTTTTTGTCACCTTACATCATAAAAAGTGTAATAGAAAGCGATCAAAAAGTCATATGCACCCCAAAATAGTGCCAATCAAACCGTCATCTCATCCCGCAAAAAACGAGACCCTACCTAAGATAATCGCCCAAAAACTGAAAAAACTGGCTCTCAGACTATGGAAACACTAAAACATGATTTTTTTTTGTTTCAAAAATGAAATCATTGTGTAAAACTTACATAAATAAAAAAAAGTATACATATTAGGTATCGTCGCATCCGTGACAACCTGGTCTATAAAAATACCACATGATATAACCTTTTAGATGAATTCTGTAAATAACAAAAAAAAAAAGCGGTGCCAAAACAGCTATTTCTTGTTACCTTGCCTCACAAAAAGTGTAATATGGAGCAACCAAAAATCATATGTACCCTAAACTAGTACCAACAAAACTTCCACCCTATCCCGTAGTTCTAAAATGGGGTCACTTTTTTGGAGTTTCTACACTAGTGGTGTATCAGGGGGGCTTCAAATGGGACATTGTGTCAAAAAACCAGTCCAGCAAAATCTGCCTTCCAAAAACCGTATGGCATTCCTTTCCTTCTGCCCCCTGCCGTGTGCCCGTACAGCGGTTTACGACCATATATGGGGTGTTTCTGTAAACTACAGAAACAGAGCCATAAATATTGAGTTTTGTTTGGCTGTTAACTCTAGCTTTGTAACTGGAAAAAAAATATTAAAATGGAAAATCTGCCAAAAAAGTGAAATTTTTAAAATTGTATCTCTATTTTCCATTAATTCTTGTGGAACACCTAAAGGGTTAACCAAGTTTGTAAAATCAGTTTTGAATACCTTGAGGGGTGTAGTTTTTAGAATGGGGTCATTTGTGCGTGGTTTCTATTATGTAAGCCTCACAAAGTGACTTCAGACCTGTACTGGTCCTTGAAAAGTGGGTTTTTGAAAATTTCAGAAAAATTTCAAGATTTGCTTCTAAACTCCTAAGCCTTGTAACATCCCCAAAAAATAAAATGTAATTCCCAAAATGATCTAAACATGAAGTAGACATATGGGGAATGTAAAATAATAATTATTGTAGAAGTAGAGAAATTGAAACTTGGAAATTTTCTAATTTTTTGACTCCATTTTACCAGTGTCATGAAGTACAATATGTGACGAAAAAACAGTCTCAGAATGGCCTGGATAAGTCAAAGCGTTTTAAAATTATTGCCACATAAAGTGACACTGGTCAGATTTGCAAAAAATGGCCTGGTCCTTAAGGTGAAATATGGCTGTGTCCTTAAGGAGTTAAATTTATGAAATCTTGAGAGAAAAAAACTCTAGTGTCTCCTGCCTGAGGGTGATTGGTGATGTATATTTCAGTAACAATCTCCCCTGTCTGAGCCCTCCAACAGCTCCCTCACTGGCTTTTACAATGTGGGAGCTGCAATTGGTCATCTGCATAGTGATCCTGGCTGCAGTGGGGAGGTAACATTGTTGCCTGCCAGGTAGAGCACCGTGTGATTAGGCATGGTGACCGTACTATTATAGCGGAGGTCAGGAAGGTTTTAAACTTGCAGATCTTGCACATGGCAATGTTTTTGTCTTCAAATACTTCTGAGAAAAACTGGATACTCGCACACTCTGCACAGAGCAAGCGGCAGCTGAACTTGGCTTATCTCTGGCACATTTTGGGACTGCTGCACCCACAGTATCAGCAACATCATCCGTTTACTGAAGCAGATCTGGCCCTGGCATTTCTTTGGGAGGTTATGGCCGTACATTGCCTCTACTCTTTATTGCCTCCACTGCCACCACAATCCTTTGCCGTTCTTACCTACTTCTGAGCACCCTAATCCGGATCCCAGGTCCCGTCCAACACACAATTATCAGAGTCCTCACTCTCCTTGCCACTATTATCAGATTGTTATATGTCATCTTGAGCCCCCTCCAATTCCATGCTCTGTATTTTCCCCAAGTGGCAATGTTGCTTCAACTGCCCCTACCGTCTCCACAGTGGCTTCGGGTGCCACTACCAACACCACTAAAACAGCTATGCATGAAGTCCCTTGCCTCCCCCTGAACTCACTCATGGTAGTCCAAAATCTGACCTCACACAATTCATCCACAGGTACATTCTCTTGAGTATCTTCTGTAGCACATGGTGGGGTTTTGTTGCCTTTTCTTAGGGTAAAAAGGCCACCCTGCTAGGAGGGGTCGATGAAGACAAAGGATGCAACTGAAAGGCTTCTCTAGGGTTGCAAAGAGAAGGAGCAGGAAGAACACTGTGACCCCTGGCTAAAAGGCATGGTCTCAGACTCAGGAGTGACTTCCACATCATCCTGCTGTAACTGAGAAGAGGAGTGATCCAACCAGTCCACAATCTTATCTTTGTCCTCAATAATAATGTTGTGCCTTTAAAACCCTTACCCTAACTGACCTAATACTACTACTACTACTACTACTACTACAACTACTACTACTACTACTACTACTACTACTACTGCTGGATGGATGGCTGACACTGCTACCCACATCCTGTTTCTGGGAAGATGAGGCATGTTTTTTTCATTTTACACTCTTCTGCTTTCCAGCCACTTTATTAATGAGGCCTATAAATGAAAAGTCACAGTTTTGGTACATACACAGTTCTATCAAAACTGCATTATTATTGTTTTATCTGTAGTTAAAAGACAGGAGTGCAATTAAATGTCCCGAATTCATTCCTTTAACCACTTCCCGACCACCCATTGACTATAAACATCCTTGGTCGGTTTATCTCTGAATAGACGTTCTGTAACGTCCATTCAGAAATCGCAGCTGCGCGCTAATCGTGCAGCTGCCGAGCGGGGGTCCTGCTGTTATTTAGACCTGGGTGTCCCTGACTTCTAGATCGCTGTATACACAGCGCTCAACGAGATCATACAGACCAGGAAGCGCTATGCCGCTTCTTGTGACCTCCAGGGCCGGGGGAGTGCAGGAGCTGTTGGGTCTTCCATAGACCACGATCAGCCCTGCCCTGAGGCTGTACAGCGAAGTATACTGCTGTACAGCCTCTCTGGGGGTGTATTTCCACTGTCACTGGGGATACTATGTCAGCCCCAGTTACAGGAGAAATCAATAGTAAAAAAAAAAAAAAGTTAAATGTCCCCCAGAGGTCTTGTATGACCTTATGGGGGACACAAAGAGTAAAATTTAAAAATTTAAAAATTTAAAATAAAGTGTTTTGAAAAAATAAAAATTAAAAAAAGTTTCACATTTAAAAATTTTTGCCCCCCAAATCAGTTATTTAAAAAAATAGCAAAGAAAAAAACAAAATAGACGTATTTGGTATCACATGTCCGCAACGCTCTATAATAATATCATATGATCATATGATCAGCTGAACGCTGTAAAAAAAAAAAAAAAAAAACATTGCGCAGTTAGCTAAACTCCCAAAAAACATAATGTTAATCAAACAAAAAGTCGCATGTACCCTAAAATGGTAGCAATAAAAACGTCACCTCATTCTGGAAAAAACAGGCCCTCAAACAAGACTATAGCCAGAAAAATGAAAAAAATGTGGCTCTAAGAAAATGGCAACACAAAAACATGATTTTTTTTTCAAAAAATTTTTTTATTGTGTAAAACGAAAAAAATCTAAGAAAAAAAAAGACAAGGTATTTGGTATTTTTAGTCCGTAATGACCAGATCTATAAAAATATCACATGATCTACCCCATCAAGTAAACGGCGTAAAATAAAAAAATAAAAAAAATGACACACAGCTTTTTTTGTGACTTCACCTCCCAAAAATGAGATAAAAAGCAACCAGAAAGCCAAATATACCCCAAAATGGTGCCAATAAAAACTAAAGCTTGTCTCGCACAAAATAAGCCCTCACACAGCTCATTCAACAAAAACAAAAGAAAGTTATTGCTTTTAAAAACCATGACAGAAAATTCCATGTCAGAAAATCCAGATGCCGCTCCTTCCCTTCTGAGCCCTGGCATATCCCCAAATAACAGTTTACAACCACAATTGGGGTGTTACTGTATTCAGGAGAAAGTGGGTAGCAAATTGTGCGTGGGATATTCTCCTGTTATCTTTTGTGAATAAAGAAAGTTTGGGCCTAAAGCACCATTTTCTTGTAAAAATAAAATAAATATTCATTTTCACACCCAAGTAATAAAAAATCTATGAAACAGCTGTTGAGTAAAGTGCTCCCTTCACCCCTTAAAAATTCCTTGGGTGGCGTAGTTTACAAAATGTGGTCACTTTTTCAGGGTTTTCGCTGTTGGGGGTTCTTTAGGGTCTCTTCAATTGCAACATGGTGCCCAAAGACGATTCCAGCAAAATCTGCCCTCCAAAAAACATATGCCACTCCTTGCCTTCTGAGCCCTGCCATGTGCCCAAACAGCGGTATACGACCACATATGCAGTGTTTTTGCAAATTGCAGAATCAAGGTAATAAATATTGAGGTTTGCTTTTTTTGTTAACCCTTAATGTGTTCCAGGAAAAAAAAAAATTAAAATGGAAAATCTGCAAAAAAAGTGACATTTTGAAATTTCACCTCTATTTTGCTTTAATTCCTGTGGAATACCTAAAGGGCTAACAACATTTCTAAGACCAGTTTTGAATAGTTTAAGCGGTGTCATTTTTAAAATGGGGTCATTTATGGGTTGGTTCTATTATGTAAGCCCCACAAAGTGACTTCAGAACTGAACTGGTCCTGAAAAAATTCTAGGCCTAAAAAAATAAAATGACATTTACAAAATTATGGCAACATAAAGTAGACATATGGGTAATGTTAAGTAATAAATATTTTATGACTAGAGATGAGCGAATCGAAGCTGACGAAGTCGAATTCGTTCCAAATTTCATGAAAAATTCCATTCTGAACTAATGCGAATTTCCTTGCGCTTCGTGAAAACAAATCACAATTTTTCCTAACATGGCGGCCAGCTACAATGGCGGCAAAAATGGCGGCTACACGTGTGAGGACATGGGGTTAGGGAACTCTGGGAAGGCGGTATGACCCATAATGCCATGCATGCAGCCAATCAGCAGCCAGCCAGCCCGGTGATGTCACAGCCCTATAAATACGGTGGCCATCTTAGATTCTGCCATTCACAATCGTACTTTGTTCAGGGACAGACGTTTATGCAGGCGCTAGGGAGCGTGAAAGAAAACCTCATTGTGAAAAAAAAAAATGGAAACAAGTGATTTACTAGAGCAGGGAAAGGATAGTGAGGAATCATTTCAGAGGCAGGGAGAGACGTGTGCAGAGTCATAGGAAAAACCTCATTGTGAAAAATAGCAATTTACAACTGCAGGGAAACATTATTTGGGGATCCAAATAGCCATTAGACAGCTCTGGCATTCCAGCAATTTGTTCTTGGGGTGCAAGTGTTATGTTGAAAAGCCTTTAGTGGCTTATATCCGTGGAATTTTTTCTTGGGGCGTCGGGCGTTTTACAGCGTGATCGTACACGCTGTAAAACGCTCAGGTGAGAACCATGCCGATAGAGAAGCATTGGTTTCTCCTTGTTGAGCGTTTTACAGCGCGTAGGAACGCGCTGTAAAACGCTCAGGTCTGAAAGGGCTGTTAGGCATTTGGATTCCAGACTTCTTCTCACGCTTTAGGGCCCCTAAAATGCCAGGTGAAATTTATGACTATCGTGAAGTACAATATGTCACGAGAAAACAATCTCAGAATGGCTTTGATGAGTAAAACTGTTCCAAAGTTATTACCACATAAAGACACATGTAAAGATTAGCAAAATTAGGCCTGGTCAGGAAGGGGGTAAATGGCCCAGTCTTGAAGTGGTTAACAAAAACACACTGTGCACTTGTATTGAGAATTTACAATGGTAATAATGCAATTTTTGCTGTGAAATGTGTTTGAATTACATGTTCTGATGCAGTATTACTGTATTTTTCGCCCTATAAGATGCACAGGCCCATAAGACGCACCTAGGTTTTTGGGGAGGAAAATAAGAAAAAAATAATTTTGAACCAAAAGGTGTGCTGTGTGTTTGGTGGGTTTGGAACTAATGGTGGTCTGTGGATGGCACTATTACTGGAGATCTGTGGATGACGGACACTGTTATGGGGGGATCTGTGGATGACGGACACTGTTATGGGGGGATCTGTGGATGACGGACACTGTTATGGGGGATCTGTGGATGACGGACACTGTTATGGGGGGATCTGTGGATGACGGACACTGTTATGGGGGATCTCTGGATGACGGACACTGTTATGGGGGGATCTGTGGATGACTGACACTGTTATGGGGGGATCTATGGATGATGGACACTGTTATGGGGGGATCTGTGGATGACGGACACTATTATGGGGGATCTGTGGCTTGCACTGTTACAGGGGGATCTGTGGATGGCACTGTTACAGGGGGGATCTGTGGATGGCACTGTTACAGGGGGGATCTGTTGATGGCACTGTTACAGGGGGGATCTGAGGATGGCACTGTTACAGGGGGGATCTGTGGATGGCACTGTTACAGGGGGATCTGTGGGTGGCACTGTTATATATGTGCCATCCACAGACCCCCCCAGCCCATAACTGTGCCATCCACAGACCCCCCCCCAGCCCATAACTGTGCCATCCACAGACCCCCCCAGCCCATAACTGTGCCATCCACAGACCCCCCCAGCCCATAACAGTGCCATCCACAGACCCCCCCAGCCCATAACTGTGCCATCCACAGATGTCCCCCATAAAAATGTCATCCACAGATCCCCCCCCCCCCCGCCGCTCCGGTATACTAATATAAGATGTCTTATTCAATTAATAGTTATTAAACATGCCCCCCAACTCCTAATAGTATCTTACATCCTAACAGCTTCTGTACAATGCCGGTAGGCAGGCCGGGAGCCCGGCGCGTCCCTCACTGACGTCACTTGCCTGCGTCGCCTGCTTCATTCATAAAGTAGGCGGCGCAGGCACGTGACATCAGGGAGTTACGCTGCCGCCCGCCCAGCCTGCCTGCCTGCATTCTACAGAAGCTGTTAGGATGTAAGGTACTATTAGGAGTGAGGGGGCATGTTTAATAACTATTAATTGAATAAGACATCTTATATTAGTATACCGGAGCGGCGGGGCTATACTACACTGACTGCACCGCCCCGCCGCTATTGCCGGCCCCCAGCTCCTCCTCCCAGTCCCTCCCCGAGCCTCGCTCGCTCGTACATTGCAGCTTGCGATGTAAAACTGCAAGCATTCGCCCCATAAGACGCAGGGGCATTTCCCCCCCATTTTGGGGGGAGAAAAAGTGCGTCTTATGGGGCGAAAAATACGGTAATGGCTAGTGATGGACGAACATCGGCCGGGAAGATTCGCGAATGCGATCGCGTGAACGCGATCAAATGTTCGCGAACCGCAAGTTCTTGGCGGGCCCCTTTCACTTTAGTGGCAGGCGAACCTTAAAAACCTTCAGGTCATACCGTATTTTCCGGCGTATAAGACGACTTTCTAACACTAATTTTTTATTTTTAAAGTCGGGGGTCGTCTTATACGCCGGGTATACTCAGATCCGATGGTATATTCTAACTCCCAGGCGTTCCCATGGTGATGGGGACGCTTGCCTGGGGGTTAGAATACACAGGGCCCCGCCGCTCACAGGAGTACATTTATTAACTGTAATCTGTAACTTTAACTTTAAATGAGCGCTCATGTCTTTACTAGGGTACCTTACTCTCAGCTCCGCTAACAGGCAGTGCGGGCGGCGCTCACTCACTGACATCACGTGCCTGCTCCTCCCACTAGGCGGCGCAGGCGCGTGACGTCAGTGAGTGAGCACCGCCTGCACTGCCTATTACCAGAGCTGAGAGTAAGGTACCCTAGTAAAGACATGAGCGCTCATTTAAAGTTAAAGTTACAGATTACAGTTAATAAATGTATACTCCTCTGAGCGTCGGGGAGAGGGATCTGTGGATGGCACTGTCATGGGAGGGAGATCGGTGGATGGCACTATCATGGGGGGATCTGTGGATGACACTGTTATGGGGAGGGGGATCTGTGGATGGCACTGTCATGGGGGGGATCTGTGGATGACACTGTTATGGGGAGGGGATCTGTGGATGGCACTGTCATGGGGGGATCTGTGGATGATACTGTTATGGAAGGGAGATCTGTGGATGGCACTGTTATGGGGAGGGAGATCTGTGGATGGCACTGTTATTGAGGGGGATCTGTGGATGGCACTGTTATGGAGGGGATCTGTGTATGGCACTGTTATAGGGGGGAGATCTGTGGATGGCACTGTTATGGAGGGGATCTGTGGATGGCACTGTTTAGGGGGGATCTGTGGATGGCACTGTTTGGAGGGGGATCTGTGGATGGCACTGTTATGGGGAGGGGGATCTGTGGATGGCACTGTTTAGGGGGGATCTGTGGATGGCACTGTTATGGGGAGGGGGATCTGTGGATGGCACTGTCATGGGGTGGATCTGTGGATGACACATATAGCATAAGATGCTATATAGTGTCATCCATAGATCCCCCCATAGCAGTGTCATCCACTGATCCCCCTCCCCGTAGCAGTGTCATCCACTGATCCCCCTCTCCATAACAGTGCCATCCACAGATCCCAGTCAGTTCCCTGGACTGGAGAAGATCGTCTTGAAGACAGGGAGGGCTGGGCATTCAGGGGCAGTCTTATACAGCGAGTATAGCCCAAACCCTATATTTTTAAATGAAAAAGTTGGGGGTTGTCTTATACGCCAGAAAATACGGTATTTGCAGCTAACAAATACTTACTAGAGGTGCACAAATCATCCCACAACATGGACAGTGACATACCAGATGTAATATGCGAATTTGCAATCTCCATTCATAAATTTTTTCATTGCGAAATATCGACAATGTAATTCCCATGTATGCGCAAAATAGACAAGGCCTACTACCGCAACTGGTTTCCACCGACCCGAAGTTGGATGCGATCAGAAAAGATGGTTGGCAGCAATTTTCGCGACGTTGAGGAAGTACTCCTGATCATTGTAAGTAATTTGACATTAAAGCAGTGTATTTGATTAAATTTCACATGCATGTTATAACAATCGCTTTATATGCAGATAGTGTTTCATAAAATGCCCCATTGTAAAAATCCCTAATGATGCAATTTTTTTCCCCGCAGTACACACAACTAGTGTTGAGCGAACAGTTCGAGCATAGTTCGGGTCCGTACCGAATTTTGGGGTGTTCGTGACACGGACCCGAACCCGAACTTTTTCGTAAAAGTTTAGGTTCGGGTTCGTCGTTCGGCATGTATTTTAGTGCATTTTGAAAGGCTGCAAAGCAGCCAATCAACATACATCATACTACTTGCCCTAAGATGCCATCGCAGCCATGCCTACTATTGGCAAGGCTGTGATTGGCCAAGTGCAGCATGTGACTCAGCCTCTTTATAAGCTTGTGCGCACGTCGGGACGTGCTCACTCCCGATGTGAATAGAACAGGGATAGACGCAGCTGATGCTAGGGCGAGAATAGGCAGGGATAATTGAATAACTGGAAGCAAATTTCTCTCCTCCACCTGTGATTCATCTGAACAACTGCAGCTGAGCTGCTTTTTTGATAGGGATTGGCTATTTTTAGAGTGGACAGAGTGATTTTTCCATCCACATGTACCTGGGCTGACCGCCGGCCGCCATTTTGCGACTTGTAGTGCTGCAGCAGAAGCTGCCACAGTGTGCATTCCAAAGCTCCAAACAAGTCAGACATCTACACCTGGGATTCAGACCAATAGCGATTTAGCAGCACAGTCCAAGGCTATTTTTTTTAAAGGTTGTGCAGACCATTTTGTGGCACATGTTACTGGGCTGATAGGCGGCGGCCATCTTGGGACTAGTGCTGCAGCACAATCTCTCCCAACGTCCATTAATCACTTGTAATAGTGGTCTGTGCCATAGAAATCCTACATCAGGGACTTGGGTGTGCTTGTGTCACCCCTACTAATACCAGTCCACCTGTAATCCATACAGTGAAAAGCCATAAAGTATTCCAGTGAGGGAATTTTTTTTTTATTTAAAAAAGGCCAAGTTAGTTTATCTGGCGTTCAATATACTAGATACAGTTAGGCCTGCGTTTCATACATCTGGAATTAGCAAACTAATGTGCTGGGGTTGGGAAAACATATATGTACCCATACTAGAATCTGTCAAAGAAAGCGGTACTCACATATAACAGTCATTCCATCTGTAATCCATACAGTCAAAAGACTGAAAGTATTCCAGTGAGGGGATTTTGCTTATAAAAAATAATATATTTCATTGTGGTGCGAGTTGAATCGCAACAATGAAGAAAAATACTATTAAGGGACGAGGACGCGGTCGTGGTGGTGTCCGTGGAGCCTCTGTTGCTGGTAGAGGACGTGGCCGTTCGGCCCCAGGCGCACACAGTAGGGAACGAACTCCCTCAACTAGCCGGCAGAATGTACCGCAATATCTCGTGGGGCCCAATGCCGCTCTTAGGATGGTAAGGCCTGAGCAGGTACAGGCATTAATCGATTGGGTGGCCGACAGTGCTTCCAGCACGTTCACCACATGGTCTTCCACCCAGTCTTCTGCGGAAAGCGCACAGGTGGCACCTGAAAACCAAGCCCATCAGTCTGTCACATCACCCCCAAGCATATCAGGGAAACGGTCTGAGCCACAAGTTATGCAGCAGTCTCTTCTTCTGTTTGAAGACTCTGCTTCCAGGGTTTCCCAGGGGCGTCCACCTAGCCCTTCCCCAGTGGAGGAAGACATACCATGCACTGACGCACAACCACTTATGTCTCCAGATGAAGAGGACATGGGAATACCACCACAGCAGAGTCACCGACTCTCTGATGATGACGAAACACAGGTGCCCACTGCCGCGTCTTTTTGCAGTGTGCAGACTGAACAGGAGGAGGTCAGGGAGGGAGACTGGGTGGAAGACGATGCAGAGGACGATGAGGTCTTAGACCCCACATGGACTGAAGGTCGTGGCGATGACTTTCACAGTTCAGAGGAAGAGGTAGTGGTGAGACCGAGACAACAGCGAAGCCAAAGAGGGAGCAGGGGGCCAAAGCAGACGAGCCGCCGCCCCCAGAGTTCGCCTGCTACTGGACATCGCCAACAGGGACCCAGCCCCACAAAGGCAGCTTCAAAGAGTTCCCTGGCATGGCACTTCTTTAAACAATGTCCTACCGACAAGACCCGAGTGACTTGCACGCTCTGCCATCAGAGCCTGAGGCGAGGCATTAACGTTCTGAACCTCAGCACAACCTGCATGACCAGGCATCTACATGCAAAGCATGAACTGCAGTGGGGTACACACCTTAAAAACCAGGCACTCGCTGAGGCTCCCCCTGCTCCCTCTACCGCTGCTGCCTCGGCTTCCGCCTCGAGAGGAATGTTGCCACCTGCCGAGCAGCAAACAGAGGATGTGCCACCGACACCACCACCACCGCCACCGTCAACTAGCGTCTCCACTATATCACACAGCAGCGTTCAGCTCTCAATATCTCAAACCTTAGAGAGGAAGCGCAAATTCCCCCCGAGTCACCCTCGAGCCCTTGGCCTGAACGCCAGCATTTCTAAACTGCTGGCCTTTGAAATGCTGTCATTCCGGCTGGTGGACACAGACAGCTTCAAACAGCTGATGGCCATGGCTGTCCCGCAGTATGTGGTTCCCAGCCGCCACTACTTCTCCAAGACAGCCGTGCCTTCCCTGCACATGCAAGTGTCCGATAAAATCAAGTGTGCACTGCGCAACGCCATTTGTGGCAAGGTCCACCTAACCACAGATACGTGGACCAGTAAGCACGGCCAGGGACGCTATATCTCACTAACTGCACACTGGATGAATGTAGTGGCGGCTGGGCCCCCGGCGGACAGTTCCTTGGCGCACGTCCTTCCCGCCCCCTAGGATCGCAGGGCATCATTCTCTGCCTCCTGTAGCCTCCTCCTCCTACTCGGCTTCCTCCTCCACTGCTTCCACCAGCTCATCCGGTCAGCCACACACCTTCACCACCAACTTCAGCACAGCCCGGGGTAAACGTCAGCAGGCCATTCTGAAACTCATATGTTTGGGGGACAGGCCCCACAGCGCAAAGGAGTTGTGGCGGGGTATTGAACAACAGACCGACGAGTGGTTTCTGCCGGTGGGCCTCAAGCCAGGCCTGGTGGTATGCGATAATGGGCGAAATCTCGTGGCAGCTCTGGGACTAGCCGGTTTGACGCACATCCCTTGCCTGGCGCATGTGCTGAACTTGGTGGTGCAGAGGTTCATTCACCACTACCCCAACATGTCAGAGCTGCTGCATAAAGTGCGGGCCGTCTGTGCGCGCTTCCGCCGTTCACATCCTGCCGCTGCTCGCCTGTCTGCGCTACAGCGGAACTTCGGCCTTCCCGCTCACCGCCTCATATGCGACGTGCCCACCCGGTGGAACTCCACCTTGCACATGCTGGAGAGACTGTGCGAGCAGCAGCAGGCCATAGTGGAGTTTCAGCTGCAGCACGCTCGCGTCAGTCGTACTGCCGAACAGCACCACTTCACCACCAATGATTGGGCCTCCATGCGAGACCTGTGTGCCCTGCTGAGCTGTTTCGAGTACTCCGCCAACATGGACAGTGGCGATGACACTGTAATCAGCGTTACAATACCACTTCTATGTCTCCTTGAGAAAACACTTAGGGCAATGATGTTAGAGGAGGTGGCCCAGGTGGAGGAGGAGGAGGAGGATGAGGGCTCGTTTCTAACACTTTCGGGCCAGTCTGTTCGAAGTGGCTCAGAGGGAGGTTTGTTTAAGCAGCAGAGGACAGGTTCACAAGTCGCCAGCCAAGGCACTGTACTGGAGGACGAGGAGGATGAGGAGGAGGAGGTGGAGGGGGACGAGGATGACGCAAGTTCACAGCGGGGGTGGCAGCCCAGGCCCATCACTGGTGCGTGGCTGGGGGGATACGGTGGACGATGACGATACGCCTCCCACAGAGGACAGCTTGTCCTTACCCATGGGTAGCCTGGCCCACATGAGCGAATATATGCTCCAATGCCTGCGCAACGACAGCAGAGTTGCCCACGTTTTAACGTGTGCAGACTACTGGGTGGCCACCCTGCTGGATCCCCGGTATAAAGACAATGTGCCCACTTTAATTCCTGAACTGGAGCGCGACCGTAAGATGCGCGAGTACAAGCGCGCGCTGATAGAGGCGCTCTTGAGAGCATTCCCACATGTCACAGGGGAACAGGTGGAAGGTGAAGGCAGAGGAGTGGCAAGAGGTCGCCAACGCAGCTGTGTCACGGCCAGCTCATCTGAGGGCAGGGTTAGCATGGCAGAAATGTGGAAAAGTTTTGTCTCCACGCCACAGCTATCTGCACCGACACCTGATACGGAACGTGTTAGCAGGAGGCAGCATTTCACTAACATGGTTGAACAGTATGTCTGCACACCCCTCCACATCCTGACGGATGGTTCGGCCCCATTCAACTACTGGGTTTCGAAATTGTCCACGTGGCCAGAGTTAGCATGTTATGCCTTGGAGGTGCTTTCCTGCCCGGCGGCCAGCGTTTTATCTGAACGCGTATTCAGCACGGCAGGGGGCGTCATTACTGACAAGCGCAGCCGCCTGTCCACAGCCAACGTGGACAAGCTGACCTTCATAAAGATGAACCAGGCATGGATCCCACAGGACCTGTCCCTCCCTTGTGCAGAGTAGTCCTTATTAACTGCCTAAAACATGTCTTGTTGTGCTACGGGCCACTTCTTTATTTGATACAAATTTTATGAAACCCACAGTTGAATGAAACTCTTCTCTGTCTGGGCGCCGGGGCCTAACCAGATGAAAGTGGCCGGTTAAACTAACGGGTGACATGAAGCCATAACCTCTGCCATGCTGAGGCCTAAGTCAAATAAAGCGGTCTTCTGCTGTGCTGGGGGATATGAAGCTAATCTCTGACCTCTCTCCTCTGTCTGGGTCCAAAGGCCTAAATCACTGAAAGAGGCCTTCTCCTGTGGTGTGTGATATGATGCCAGAATATGTGCTGTGGGGCCTCTCTCCTCTTCCTGGGTGCAGGGGTCAAATAAACTAAATTGTGGCCTACTCCTGTGGTGGTTGATATGATGCCTGATTCTCTGATGTGGAACCTCTCTCCTCTGTTTGGGTGAAGGGGTCAAAGTAACTAAATGGTGGCTTCTCCTGTGGTGGCTGATATGATGCCAGAATATGTGCTGTGGTGCCTCTCTCCTCTTCCTGGGTGCAGGGGTCAAAGTAACTAAATGGTGGCTTCTCCTGTGGTGGCTGATATGATGCCAGAATATGTGCTGTGGTGCCTCTCTCCTCTTCCTGGGTGCAGGGGTCAAAGTAACTAAATGGTGGCTTCTCCTGTGGTGGCTGATATGATGCCAGAATATGTGCTGTGGGGCCTCTCTCCTCTTCCTGGGTGCAGGGGTCAAAGTAACTCAATGGTGGCTTCTCCTGTGGTGGCTGATATGATGCCAGAATATGTGCTGTGGTGCCTCTCTCCTCTGTCTGGGTCCAAAGGCCTAAATTACTGAAAGAGGCCTTCTCCTGTGGTGTGTGATATGATGCCTGAATATGTGCTGTGGTGCCTCTCTCCTCTTCCTGGGTGCGGGGGTCAAAGTAACTCAATGGTGGCTTCTCCTGTGGTGGCTGATATGATGCCAGAATATGTGCTGTGGTGCCTCTCTCCTCTTCCTGGGTGCGGGGGTCAAAGTAACTCAATGGTGGCTTCTCCTGTGGTGGCTGATATGATGCCAGAATATGTGCTGTGGGGCCTCTCTCCTCTTCCTGGGTGCAGGGGTCAAAGTAACTCAATGGTGGCTTCTCCTGTGGTGGTTAGTATGATGCCAGAATATGTGCTGTGGGGCCTCTCTCCTCTTCCTGGGTGCAGGGGTCAAAGTAACTCAATGGTGGCTTCTCCTGTGGTGGCTGATATGATGCCAGAATATGTGCTGTGGTGCCTCTCTCCTCTTCCTGGGTGCAGGGGTCAAAGTAACTAAATGGTGGCTTCTCCTGTGGTGGCTGATATGATGCCAGAATATGTGCTGTGGGGCCTCTCTCCTCTTCCTGGGTGCAGGGGTCAAAGTAACTCAATGGTGGCTTCTCCTGTGGTGGCTGATATGATGCCAGAATATGTGCTGTGGTGCCTCTCTCCTCTGTCTGGGTCCAAAGGCCTAAATCACTGAAAGAGGCCTTCTCCTGTGGTGTGTGATATGATGCCTGAATATGTGCTGTGGTGCCTCTCTCCTCTTCCTGGGTGCGGGGGTCAAAGTAACTCAATGGTGGCTTCTCCTGTGGTGGCTGATATGATGCCAGAATATGTGCTGTGGTGCCTCTCTCCTCTTCCTGGGTGCGGGGGTCAAAGTAACTCAATGGTGGCTTCTCCTGTGGTGGCTGATATGATGCCAGAATATGTGCTGTGGGGCCTCTCTCCTCTTCCTGGGTGCAGGGGTCAAAGTAACTCAATGGTGGCTTCTCCTGTGGTGGTTAGTATGATGCCAGAATATGTGCTGTGGGGCCTCTCTCCTCTTCCTGGGTGCAGGGGTCAAAGTAACTCAATGGTGGCTTCTCCTGTGGTGGCTGATATGATGCCAGAATATGTGCTGTGGTGCCTCTCTCCTCTTCCTGGGTGCAGGGGTCAAAGTAACTAAATGGTGGCTTCTCCTGTGGTGGCTGATATGATGCCAGAATATGTGCTGTGGGGCCTCTCTCCTCTTCCTGGGTGCAGGGGTCAAAGTAACTCAATGGTGGCTTCTCCTGTGGTGGCTGATATGATGCCAGAATATGTGCTGTGGTGCCTCTCTCCTCTGTCTGGGTCCAAAGGCCTAAATCACTGAAAGAGGCCTTCTCCTGTGGTGGCTGATATGATGCCAGAATATGTGCGGTGGTGCCTCTCTCCTCTTCCTGGGTGCGGGGGTCAAAGTAACTCAATGGTGGCTTCTCCTGTGGTGGCTGATATGATGCCAGAATATGTGCTGTGGTGCCTCTCTCCTCTTCCTGGGTGCGGGGGTCAAAGTAACTCAATGGTGGCTTCTCCTGTGGTGGCTGATATGATGCCAGAATATGTGCTTGGGGCCTCTCTCCTCTTCCTGGGTGCAGGGGTCAAAGTAACTCAATGGTGGCTTCTCCTGTGGTGGTTAGTATGATGCCAGAATATGTGCTGTGGGGCCTCTCTCCTCTTCCTGGGTGCAGGGGTCAAAGTAACTCAATGGTGGCTTCTCCTGTGGTGGCTGATATGATGCCAGAATATGTGCTGTGGTGCCTCTCTCCTCTTCCTGGGTGCGGGGGTCAAAGTAACTCAATGGTGGCTTCTCCTGTGGTGGCTGATATGATGCCAGAATATGTGCTGTGGGGCCTCTCTCCTCTTCCTGGGTGCAGGGGTCAAAGTAACTCAATGGTGGCTTCTCCTGTGGTGGTTAGTATGATGCCAGAATATGTGCTGTGGGGCCTCTCTCCTCTTCCTGGGTGCAGGGGTCAAAGTAACTCAATGGTGGCTTCTCCTGTGGTGGCTGATATGATGCCAGAATATGTGCTGTGGTGCCTCTCTCCTCTTCCTGGGTGCGGGGGTCAAAGTAACTCAATGGTGGCTTCTCCTGTGGTGGCTGATATGATGCCAGAATATGTGCTGTGGGGCCTCTCTCCTCTTCCTGGGTGCAGGGGTCAAAGTAACTCAATGGTGGCTTCTCCTGTGCTGATTGATATAAAGCTGATGGTTGTGCCATCTGACATGGTTGCCAGGGTCTGATTCAATGGGGGCCTACTCCTGTGGTGGGTGATCTAAATGCCTGATTCTCTGCTGTGAAACCTCTCTCCTCCGTCTGGGTGTAGGGGTCAAAGTCTTTCAAAGTCGCCTTCTCCTGTGCTGATTGATATGAAGCTGATGGTTGTGCCATCTGACATGGTTGCCGGGGTCCCATTAAATTGTGGCCTACTCCTGTGGTGGTTGATATGATGCCTGATTCTCTGATGTGGAACCTCTCTCCTCTGTTTGGGTGAAGGGGTCAAAGTAACTAAATGGTGGCTTCTCCTGTGGTGGCTGATATGATGCCAGAATATGTGCTGTGGGGCCTCTCTCCTCTTCCTGGGTGCAGGGGTCAAAGTAACTCAATGGTGGCTTCTCCTGTGGTGGCTGATATGATGCCAGAATATGTGCTGTGGTGCCTCTCTCCTCTTCCTGGGTGCGGGGGTCAAAGTAACTCAATGGTGGCTTCTCCTGTGGTGGCTGATATGATGCCAGAATATGTGCTGTGGTGCCTCTCTCCTCTTCCTGGGTGCGGGGGTCAAAGTAACTCAATGGTGGCTTCTCCTGTGGTGGCTGATATGATGCCAGAATATGTGCTGTGGTGCCTCTCTCCTCTTCCTGGGTGCAGGGGTCAAAGTAACTAAATGGTGGCTTCTCCTGTGGTGGTTGATATGATGCCTGATTCTCTGCTGTGAAACCTCTCTCCTCCATCTGGGTGTAGGGGTCAAAGTCTTTCAAAGTCGCCTTCTCCTGTGCTGATTGATATAAAGCTGATGGTTGTGCCATCTGACATGGTTGCCAGGGTCTGATTCAATGGGGGCCTACTCCTGTGGTGGGTGATCTAAATGCCTGATTCTCTGCTGTGAAACCTCTCTCCTCCGTCTGGGTGTAGGGGTCAAAGTCTTTCAAAGTCGCCTTCTCCTGTGCTGATTGATATGAAGCTGATGGTTGTGCCATCTGACATGGTTGCCGGGGTCCCATTAAATTGGGGCCTACTCCTGTGGTGGGTGATCTAAATGCCTGATTCTCTGCTTTGAAACCTCTCTCCTCCGTCCGGGTGTAGGGGTCAAAGTCTGTCAAAGTCGCCTTCTCCTGTGCTGATTGATATAAAGCTTATGCTTGTGCCATCTGACATGGTTGCCGGGGTCTGATTCAATGGTGGCCTACTCCTGTGGTGGGTGATCTAAATGCCTGATTCTCTGCTGTGTAACCTCTCTCCTCCGTCTGGGTGTAGGGGTCAAAGTAACTAAATGGTGGCCTACTCCTGTGGTGGGTGATATGATGCCTGGTTCTCTGCTGTGGGACCTCTCTCCTTTGTCTGGGTGCTGTGGTCAAAATAATAGTAAGTGACCTTCTCCATTGGTGGGTGACTTGAAGCCTGATTCTGTGCTATGGGACCTCACTCCAATTAATATTGTTTAATTTTTATTTATTTTATGTTAACTCATCATTTCCCTATCTACATTTGTTTGCAGGGGATTTAACTACATTTTGCTGCCTTTTGCAGCCCTCTAGCCCTTTCCGGGTGTGTTTTACAGCCTTTTTAGTGCCCAAAAGTTCGGGTCCCCATTGACTTCTATGGGGTTCGGGTTCGGGATGAAGTTCGGGTCGAGTTCGGATCCCGAACCCGAACATTTTTCGAAAGTTCGGCCGAACTCGTCGAACCCGAACATCCAGGTGTTCGCTCAACTCTACACACAACTTCACATTTTATAAGATCTCAGTAGATATTAGTGATTGGTGCACTAAGTATTGTTGTAACATCACAGCACTATGTCTGTAGCATGTATGTATAAACAGCAGAGAAATATCTCTCACATGCACATTTAACATCCATTGTATTGCACCCCTCAATCAGTATTTGGTGGAAGAAGGTATATAGCAATAGCACCCCTCAATCAGTATTTAGTGGAAGAATGTATATGGCACCCCTCAATCAGTATTTGTCAGAAACAGGAATATGGCACCCCTCAATCAGTATGTTGTGGAAGTAGGTGTATTGCACCCCTCACTCAGTATTTGGTGAAAGAAGGTATATAGCAATAGCACCCCTCAATCAGTATTTAGTGGAAGAAGGTATATGGCACCCCTCAATTAGTATTTGGCAGAAAAAATGTGTATTGCACCCCTCACTCAGTATTTGGTGGAAGAAGGTATATAGCAATAGCACCCCTCAATCAGTATTTAGTGGAAGAAGGTACCGTATTTTTCGCTTTATAAGACGCACTTTTTTCCCCCCAAAAGTGGGGGGGAAATGGCCGTGCGTCTTATAAAGCGAATACTTCGCTGGCCGCTATGCTGCACAGCGCAGCCAGCGAAGTATCAGTGACAGTGTGGAGGGAGGAGGCGGGGCCCGGCGCAGTAACTCTACTCTAATACACCGGGCCCCGCAACTGTTAAACATTCAATCTGATCTATATCTAATAGTATATGCTCTGTACGGCTCTTACTGTAGTACCGTAAGTATAGCGCAGACCGGCATCTCCCTCGGTCATGCGCCGCTTGCCGCACCTCCTTCCTCATGCGCCGTCTGCTCCAGCTCCCTCTGTCATGCGCCGCCTGCCTGTTCATTCATAAAGTGAGATAAGCAGGCAGGCGGCGCATGACAGAGGGAGCTGGAGCAGACAGCGCATGAGGAGGGAGCTGCGGCAGGTGGCGCATGACCGATGGAGATGCCGGTCTGCGCTATACTTACGGTACTACAGTAAGACCCGTACAGAGTATATACTATTAGATATAGATCAGATTGAATGTTTAACAGTTGCGGGGCCCGGTGTATTAGAGTAGAGTCACTGCACCGGGCCCCGCCTCCTCCCTCCTCACTGATGCATCTGATGGGGGATCTGTAGATGACACTTATGGGGATCTGTGGATGACATAAGTGTCATCCACAGATCCCCATAAGTGTCATCCACAGATCCCCCCTCAGTGTCATGCACAGATCCCCCCTCAGTGTCATGCACAGATCCCCCCTCAGTGCCATGCACAGATCCCCCCTCAGTGCCATGCACAGATCCCCCCTCTGTCATTCACAGATCCCCCCATCAGTGTCATGCACAGATCCCCCCTCAGTGTCATGCACAGATCCCCCCTCAGTGTAATGCACAGATCCCCCTCAGTGTAATGCACAGATCCCCCCTCTGTCATTCACAGATCCCCCATCAGTGTCATCCACAGATCCCCCATCAGTGTCATCCACAGATCCCCCATCAGTGTCATCCACAGATCCCACATCAGTGTCATCCACAGATCCCCCATCACGTCCCCCATAACAGTGCATCATCCACAGATCCCCCCATAACAGTGTGTCATCCACAGATCCCCCCATAACAGTGCGTCATCCACAGATCCCCCCATAACAGTGCATCATCCACAGATCCCCCATAACAGTGTCATCCACAGATCCCCCATAACAGTGCATCATCCACAGATCCCCATAACAGTACATCATCCACAGACCACAATTAGTTCAAAAGCTACCAAAAGCACACCTTTTGGTTCAAATTTTTTTTTCTTATTTTCCTCCTCAAAAACCTAGGTGCGTCTTATCATCAGGTGCGTCTTATAAAGCGAAAAATACGGTATATGGCACCCCTCAATCAGTATTTGGCAGAAAAAAGGTGTATAGCACCCCTCAATCAGTATTTGGTGGAAACTGGTAAATAGCACCCCTCAATCAGTATTTGGTAGAAACAGGTATATAGCACCCCTCAATCAGGATTTTATGGAAGAAGGTATATGGCACCCCTCAATCAGTATTTTGTGGAAGCAGGTGTATTGCAGCCCTCAATCAGTATTTTGTGGAAGAAGGTATATGGCACCCCTCAATCAGTATTTGTCGGAAACAGGTATATGGCACCCCTCAATCAGTATTTTGTGGAAGCAGGTATATTGCACTCCTTAATCAGTATTTGGTGGAAGAAGGTGTATAGCAATAGCACCCCTCAATCAGTATTTAGTGGAAGAAGGTCTATGGCACCCCTCAATCAGTATTTGTTGGAAACAGGTATATTGCACCCCTCAATCAGTATCTTCTGGAAGCAGGTATATTGCACCCCTTAATCAGTATTTGGTGGAAGAAGGTATATAGCAATAGCACCCTCAATCAGTATTTAGTGGAAGAAGGTATAAAGCACCCTTCAATCAGTATATGGCGGAAACAGGTGCGTGGCACCCCTCAATCAGTATTTGTCGGAAACAGGTATACAGCACCCCTCAATCAGTATTTGGCAGAAACGGGTATATGGCACCCCTCAATCAGTATTTTGTTGAAGCAGGTGTATTGCACCCCTCAATCAGTATTTGGTGGAAGAACGTATATGACACCCCTCAATCAGTATTTGGTTGAAAATGATGTATAGCACCCCTCAATCAGTATTTGGCAGAAACTGGTAAATAGCACCCCTCAATCTGTATTTGGCGGAAACAGGTATATAGCACCCCTCAATCAGGATTTTGTGGAAAAAGGTATATGTCACCCTTCAATCAGTATTTTTTGGAAGAAGGTGTATTGCAGCCCTCAATCAGTATTTGGTGGAAGAAGGTATATAGCAATAGCACCCCTCAATCAGGATTTTGTGGAAGAAGATATATGGCACCCCTCAATCAGTATTTGGCGTAAACAGGTATATCGCAGCCCTCAATCAGGATTTTGTGGAAGAAGGTATATCGCAGCCCTTAACGAGTTTTTGGGGGGCAACAGGTATATCATACCCATTGTAATTAGTTACTCCAATAGCGTTTGTCCCTCTGTGTAGCTGCGGTATCTCAGCAGAACTGCACACAACTGCTGCACAATACAAATGCACTATAATATAATTTCTATGTTAGAAATTATATTATAAGTATACCGCACCCCTTAGTATTTCACACCTATCACTAGCACACCTATACTAGTCTGTGAGGGATTAGCTCTTGTTTCAGGGGTCATTCTCACAGTTATCTTCAGAACACCAGGTTCAAGGTCCAAACAATGCATTTATTGTGGCACCCCAGCAAAAATAGAACAACAAAACAATAATGAATAAACTCCTTGCCCGTCTAGGCTCTACCTAAACACAGTCATATCTCTGACTCACCTAAAGTACCGTTCACACACGGTCATCACATGCCGCTTTTCCAACCAATCAGTACAGGTGATCCTTCAACAACTTTTGGGGGATCGTAGCCCAGTTGTCCTCCCAACTATGGCCTCGTGAATCTTGTTCCCAGGCGTCATGGTGTCCCCCAACGTCCTGGCTAGCACCTAGCCCCGTGGCCCCTCAGCCAGCCTGGCTGAGACCACTCATACAGAGCCTACAGCAGGACTCTGTTTCACAAAGACTCTCTCTCCCTGACTGACAGACTGGATTGGGCTCTTTTCCCAGACTGATTTTGTCACCTGTTGCTGCCTCAGACCTGATGACTGACGGGGAAGACATGGAAACTCCTGCCATAAATCTCCCCTAGCAGCTTTGAGGCCTGTCGCTGCCTCACACAGTCATTAAAAGGACTTTTGTGGCCCTATTAGCTAGCGTTTGGTGTCCCTAACAGCCTGTCCCTGCCCCTCCCAGCAACCTCTCCCTACACTGGCAAAAAACAGAATGTAAAATGGCTGCCAGATTGGGTTTATTTATAGGGTATAGGGTGTGTCCATGTGCTGAAACGTCTCAATTGGCTGTCCTGTCCCACCTGATGGATGTGTCATGGGTCAAATTTCTGTGCTATGCAAAAAAAATATGGCGCATGCGAATATCGCCATATGTTCGAATGTTCGGCGAATCGCGAACGAGCAAAGTTCGCCGCAAAAAGACCGCCGAGCGAACCACAAAGCTATCTCTAATAATGGCCTTTCACTCAATTTTGTGACTGCAATTTTTTTGCAGTGATGGTAGACAACTCTTGAACTAGACTCTGTGATGTAGTTGCCTTCAGTAACACAATTACAATTTGCATTACTGATTTGAAATGCGTTTGCTGCTGTACCTTATATACTCCTTATCTTGCAGCAGTGTATCTTGCCCAATTACAAGCGGTAAATAGAAACTGGCTTCTAGAAAAAATAATGGGGTCCATTCCTCAGTGCTTGCTAGAATGGTTTTGTTTTTGCAGGTATCTGTAATGTAGAACTAGTTGCCAGAAGCTGAGCTGACAGTAGTCTACCAGCAAATACACCCGATAGTGACCAATTCTCACTCCCTTTCCCTGATTACATCCTTTAATATACTCCTAATTCCCAAATATAGCCCCATTCTCTCCCTATAATCTTTTTATCCTGGCCATATTACCTATTATCTCCTTATAATCTTCTTATACTGTCCCTAACTTAGTATATCAGTCTGCAGAGGAAGAGCCACAGCGCAGCCTCCTTCCAGGTCGCAAGTGCAAAGCAGAATCACGTTTTTTTTTATCGCCACTGGTACCTCCATGCCTGCTGCCCCCCTGATTGGCTGATCCAGACTGCAAGCCTCTGAGCCAATCAGGGAAAGCCATCCCCTCACTTCCTTCCAGTGTCATGTGAATGTGACCATCCTTCTTCTTCCTCCTTTTGTGGTTTTGCACACCGGCACGGATAGTAAAATGGCACTGTGTGCCATTTTACATGATTCATGTGAAACTAGTTAAAAATCTTTGGAATTATTTGTGACAATTTTTTGTGAAATAAAAAAAAAAAAAGATTTATGTAGAATCAATTTACTCATCTTCAGGTGCCCACTCAGCCAAAAAATAACAAATAAATGTTCTATAAAAGGCGTTTTATAAAATATTTCTGGTCATTCTAAATTCGAATTGTAAAAACAGTGAAATACTGAGAAAAATCATAATGATTAAAGTTTTTTTTTATACTTTTCCCTGGGAGATAATTAATATCTAAAGATAAATAACACAAATGTACTAATCAAAAATAACAACTGCTGTGCACAGTAATCTCTGGACAAATAGATTCCCCCAAGTAAAATGGCTCATAAAAGGCACACAGTAAGGACAGCGCAAAAAAGAAAATGCCAACCATGAAATACATGCTGAAGGTATTATTCATTTAATGATACTCATCTACATTCATAAAATGCTATTATAATAATTGTTGCAATGCAGCACCTGTAAAATATTTTTGTAATAATTGTTCTAAATGTTGTTGGATCCATAAAGAATGATGAATGCTGTTGCCTCTTCTGTTTCTTAAATAGACCAGTAAGAGTGATGACTAGTAGATATGAGTCTGTATAGTGGTGTACAAAAATGTGTCTTGCAGTAACACGCATATGGAGTCTGCTGTGGTAGTGAAACAATACTGTGAGTCAGTATGACACGCAGATGACAGGCGTCTCTCTTAGAATCACTGCACACTTCACTTCGGGAAGTTATAGGTAGAGTTGAGCGGACACCTGGATGTTCGGGTTCGACAGGTTCGGCCGAACTTCACAAAAAAGTTCCAGTTCGGAACCCGAACTTGACCCCGAACCCCATTGAAGTCAATGGGGACCCGGACTTTTGAGCACTAAAATGGCTGTAAAAATGTCATGGAAAGGGCTAGAGGGCTGCAAATGGCATCAACATGTGGTTAAGAGCATGGCAAGTGCTCTGCAAACAAATGTGGATAGGGAAATGACTTTAAATAACAAAATACGTAAAAATAAAAAATAATAATCTTGATCTAGGAGGACGAGGTCCATATGGAGTAGGAGGTTGAGGAGGTGGTGGATGTGGCAGTATAGGTGGAAGCGGCAGTGGAGGAGGAGGAGGTAGCCTACACTGCTTTTTGGTTTTAAATGTATTTTAATTTTTTTTAATTTGGGTACACCCCAAAACATTGGGAAATATAACCTGTGATAACCCCCTCCAGTCATGCTAAACACACATTCAGACAATACACTGGCTGCAGAGCAGGCCAGCACCTCCAAGGGGTAAAGGGCAAGCTCAGGCCATGTGCCCAATTTGGAGACCCAGAAGTTGCAGGGGCTGACCCCTGTCAGTCAGTTCGTGTAGGCGTGTGCACACTTACTGCCCCACCATGTCGCATGTTCTCGTGATTTTTAACGACCCAATTTGATATCTGCTCTATCAGCCTTCGATGTTCTTTTATGCGCCTACCATGGTGATCACGGGTGGCGGGGAATCAGGGTTCCACGCCGGAGAGGGAGCGTGAGAAAGAGAGACCACATCCAATGGAGGATTCATTTTTTCAAATTTAAAATTATAGAGCGGAAATATGGGACAAATTATTAAAGCGTAAAAGTGGGACAACTTTTTAAAGTTTAAGCATTGAATGAAAGGATGTGCCGAGCATTAATTACTGAAGAATTTATTAAATTTTATTCCCTGTCAACTATGCAGAGCAGGGGTTTCTATCTGGCAAAATGTGAAAAATGTCACCTCACGATTTTTTTAAATTCATGTTCCTGTCACCTATGTAGAGGTGCCCCCGTGACATCCACCATCCATTTGGATATCTTCTCTATCAACTTTCGATGTTATTTTCTGAGCCTACCATGTTGATCACGGTTATCGCCGGATCAGGGTTCCACGCCAGAGAGGGAGCGTGAGAAAAAGAGACCAAATTTAAGGGAGTTAAATTTATAAAACATTTTTTGGATTGAGCGGAAATATGGGAAAAGTTATTGAGGCGCAAATGTGGGACAAATTACAGAAGCCCAAATGTGGGCCAAAAGAGTAAAGCAGAAATGTGGGACAAATTATTGAAGCGCAAATGTGGTACAACTTACAACTTACAACTTACAAATTACTTTTTTTTTTTTTTACCTGTCTACTCGGTATAGCAGTGGTACTTCACACCCAAAAATTGGTGAATTCCACCGGAAAATGTAACTGACAATATTTTTTATATTTTTTTAACCTGTCTACTAGGTATAGGAGTGAAAAAACAAGGAAACGGAGCTCATAGTACTGTATATAAAAATATGATTTTATTGTAACATAATTAAAATATAAAGCAATAAGTAATATGCCATTAAAAAGTGAAAAGAAGCAGAAAAAGAACGCCACCCTGGGACAGCACACGTGGCAAATATAAAAGATAATGATCAATGAAATTGACCCCCGGACGAAGGCACGGCGAAACGCGCGTTGGGGTAACGCCATCTTGGGTGATACAGCACACTGTCTTTTTTTTGGTGAGTATTTGCTTTCCTTTTTTACCTATACGGTATTCGATTCAGGTTATTTGATACCTGGTCATCATTGGGGTTTGCTTCTATTTCGCTTATGCTGCACTCGCATGCAAACCCTGTTCCATTTTTTGCCGTGTAGGTTTTCCTTTGATTGCTGACTCAACTGTCACCCTGTATTTTTGGTCAATGGCTGGTCACTGTACCATATATAATCAATTTCATTGATCATTATCTTTTATATTTGCCACGTGTGCTGTCCCAGGGTGGCGTTCTTTTTCTGCTTCTTTTCACTTTTTAACGGCATATTACTTATTGCTTTATATTTTAATTATGTTACAATAAAATCATATTTTTATATACGGTACTATGAGCTCCGTTTCCTTGTTTTTTCGCTTGTTTCACTCGGGAGCTAGTACCGAGTTACAACTACGGGTGTCCTTTTGGTTGCACTTTTTGCCAATTGGCCACCTTTGGTCTTTATTGTTTTTTCTAGGTATAGCAGTGGTACATCACACCCAAAAATTGGTGAATTTCACCAGAAAATGTAACTGACAAAGTAGTGAAATTACATAAAATAGAATACGTCCAAATAAAAAAAAAAATGATTTATGAGGTGGAGTTCCATATGGAGTAGGAGTTTGAGGAGGCGGTGGACGTAGCGGTGTAGGTAGAAGCGGCGTTGGAGGAGGACAAGGTAGCCAACACTGGTTTTTGGTTTTAATTTTATTTTTTTAAATTATGGTACACTCCAAAAGAGTGTGAAATATCCAAAATACAAGAATGAGCAATTGCGCTGCAGTATAACAATGGCTGGTAAAGGCAGGTATACATGTCTATTCTGCACAAGGTACGGGCAAGTCCTGTGGGATCCATGCCTGGTTCATTTTAATGAACGTGAGCTTGTCCACATTGGCTGTGGACAGGCGGCTGCGCTTGTCTGTGATGACGCCCCCTGCAGTGCTAAACACACATTCAGATCAGCGGCATAGCTCTAGGGGGTGCAGAGGTAGCAATCGCTATCGGGCCCAGGAGCCTGAGGGGGCCCAAAGATCCTTGTGCCACATAAGAAGACACAGGAATTATAGAAAGTGCATGCTGGTCAAATTACACCTCTGGCTGGAGGGAAGGGGTTAGGTCAAGAATTTAGCATGAGGGGGTGTCGTTTCAGTTTTTGCCTCAGGCAGCACAAAGGCAATGTGCTTCTCTGTCCCGTGGCTACAAAGCACTGAGGGAAGAGGGGCCCAAGCTGAACTCTTGCACCAGGGCCCATGAGCCTTTAATTACGCCCCTGGTTCAGACAATACACTGGCTGCAGGGCAGGCCAGCACCTCCAAGGCGTAAAGGGCAAGCTCAGGCCATGTGCCCAATTTGGAGACCCAGAAGTTGAAGGGGGCAGACCCATCATTCAGTAGGTGTAGGCATGTGCACACTTACTGCTCCACCATGTTGGTGAAATGCTGCCTCCTGCTAAGACGTTCCATATCAGCTGGTGGTGCTGGTTGTTGTGGCGTGCTGACAAAGCTTTTCCACATTTTGGCCATGCTAACACTGCCTTCTGAGGTGCTGGCGGTGCCACAGTTGCGTTGGCGACCTCTTCCTCCTCCTCTGCCTTCGCCTTGTGCTTCCACTGTGCCCCGCTGTCAGGTGGGAATGCCACCAGCAGTGCGTCTACCAGCATGCGCTTATACTCGTGCATCTAACAATCCCGCTCCAGTGACGAAATTAAGGACGGTACATTGTCCTTGTAACGGGGATCCTGCAGCGTGGCCACCCAGTAATCAGCACAAGTTAAAATGTGGGAAACTCGGCGGTCGTTGCGGAGACACTGCAGCATGTAATCGCTCATGTGTGCCAGGCTGCCCAGAGGCAACGAAAAGCTGACCTCTGTGGGAGGTGTATCGTCTGTGTCTTCTGTATCAGTGATGGCCATGAGCTTGTCTGGGTGCCACCCAGCTGTGAGCAAGGTTCCTCCTCATCCTCCACCTCATCATGCTCCAGAACTGTGCCTTGGCTGGACAATTATGTACCTGGCGTTTGTTGGTGCAGCAACCCACCCTCGGAGCCACTTGTGAATGACTGGCCGGAAACCCTACAAAATGATCCCTCTTCCTCCTCCTCCTCCTGTGCCACATCCTCTTCCATCATCGCCAGCAGCGTTTATTCAAGGAGGCATAGAAGTGGGATAGTAACGCTGAGAGCGGCATTATTGGCACTGGCCATGTTGGTGGAGTACTTGGAACAGTGCAACAGGAAACACAGGTCTCGCATGGAGGCCCAGTCATTGGTGGTGAAGTGGTGCTGTTCCGCAGAGCGACTCACCCATGTGTGCTGCAGCTGAAACTCCACTATCACCTGCTGCTGCTCACACAGTCTGGCCAGCATGTGCAAGGTGGAGTTCCACCTTGTGGGCACGTTGCATATGAGGCGGTGAGTGGGAAGGCCAAAGTTATGCTGCAGCCTTGACAGGCGAGCAGCAGGAGGGTGAGAAAGCCAAAAGCGCGCACAGATGGCCAGCACTTTATGCAACAGCTCTGACATATCAGTGTAATTTTTAAGGAATCTCTGCAACATCAAATTCAGCACATACGCCAGGCAGGGAATGTGCTTCAAACCGGCTAGTCCCATAGCTGCTACGAGATTTCGCCCATTATTGCACACCACCAGACAAGGCTTGAGGCTCACTGGCACTAACCACTCATCGGTCTGGTGTTCAAGGCCCATCCACAGCTCCTGCGCGGTGTGGGGTTTGTCCCCCAAACAGATACATTTTAAAACTGCCTGCTGTGGTTTACCCCTGGATGTGCTGAAGTTGGTGGGGAAGGTGTTACGCTGACCGGAGTTAATACCATATTCTGTCTCTCACAGTTGAAGGTACTGGTTTTTCCCCCCACATCTCCGCTCTGTCACTGGGCCACTCTGTGGTCTCCTCATGCTGCTGCCACCTCAACACTCTGTGGTCTCCTCATGGTGCTGCCACATTACCCCTCTGTCACTGGGCCACTCTGTGGTCTCCTCATGCTGCTGCTGCTTTTTTAACACTTTGTCACTGGGCCACCATGTGGTTTTCTTATGCTGCTGACACCTCACCTCTCTGTGGCTTCCTCATGCTGCTGCCACTTCAAAACTCTGACACTGGGCCACTCTGTGGTCTCCTCATGCTGCTGCCACCTCAACACTCTGTGGTCTCCTCATGCTGATGCCACCTAACCACTCTGTGACCTCCTCATGCTGCTGCCACCTCAAAACTCTGTCACTGGGGCACTCTGTGGTCTCCTCACGCTGTTGCCACCTCAACACTCTATGGTTTCCTCATGCTGCTGCCAACTAAACTTTCTGTCACTGGGCCACTCTGTGGTCTCCTCATGCTGCTGCCACCTCATCACTCTGTCACTGGGACACTCTATGGTCTCCTCATGCTGCTGCCACCTCAACACTCAGTGGTCTCCTCATGGTGCTGCCACATTACCCCTCTGTCACTGGGCCACTCTGTGGTCTCCTCATGCTGCTGCTGCTTTTTTAACACTCTTTCACTGGGCCACCATGTGGTCTCCTTATGCTGCTGACATCTCACCACTCTGTGGCCTCCTCATGCTGCTGCCACCTCAACACTCTGTCACTGGGACACTATGTGGTCTCCTCATTTTGCTGCCACCTAACCACTCTGTGGTCCCCTCATGCTGCTGCCACCTCAACACTCTGTCACGGGGCCACTATGTGGTCTCCTCATTCTGCTGTTACCTTACACTATGTCACTGGGCCACTCTGTGGTCTCCTCTTGCCACCTCACCACTCTGTGGTATCCTCATGCTGCTGCCTCCTCAACACTCTGTGGTCTCAACCCTATTTAAAAGTAATATCAGAAAGTATTACTTCACTAAGAGAGTAGTGGATGCATGGAACAGCCTTCCTGCAGAAGTGGTAGCTGCAAATACAGTGAAGGAGTTTAAGCATGCATGGGATAGGCATAAGGCCATCCTTCATATAAGATAGGGCCAGGGGCTATTCATAGTATTAAGTATATTGGGCAGACTAGATGGGCCAAATGGTTCTTATCTGCTGACACATTCTATGTTTCTATGTTTCTAAGCTAAGTTAACTAACATTACTATTAGCTCGGCTCCAGGTCCAAATGGATTACACCCAATAGTTCTTACAGAACTCAGTTCAGTTACTGCTGTGTCGCTCTCATAATTTTTAGAAATTCTCTAGGGACTGGTATAGTGCCTTATGACTGGTACAAGGCAAATGTGTTGCCAAACGGCTCTAGGTCCTCCACAGGTGATTATAGACCAGTTAAACTTCTACCAGTTAATCTTATAGATTTTTTTGACTGGGTGACTAAAATAATAGACGGTGGAGGTGCAGTAGACATCGCATATCTAGATTTTAGTAAGGCTTTTGACACTGTCCCACATAGAAGACTTATCAATAAACTGCAGTCATTGAGCATGGACTCTCATATTGTTGAGTGGATTAGGCAGTGGCTGAGTGACAGACAACAGAGGGTTGTAGTCAATGGAGAACATTCAAAACAAGGTCATGTTACCAGTGGGGTTCCACAGGGATCTGTACTGGGACCAATTTTGTTTAATATCTTCATAAGTGATATTGCAAAAGGCCTCGATGGGAATGTGTGTCTTTTTGCTGATGACACAAAGATATGTAACAGGGTTGATGTTCCTGGAGGGAAACGCCAAATGGAAAAGGATTTAGGAAAACTAGAAGAATGGTCAGAACTCTGGCAACTGAAATTTAATGTGGATAAGTGCAAGATAATGCACCTGGGGCGTAAAAACCCAAGGGCAGAATATAGAATATTTGACACAGTCCTGACCTCAGTATCTGAGGAAAGGGATTTAGGAGTAATTATTTCAGAAGACTTAAAGGTGGGAAGACAATGTAATAGAGCAGCACGAAATGCCAGCAGAATGCTTGGATGTATAGGAAGAGGTATAAGCAGTAGAAAGAGTGAAGTGCTTATGCCGCTGTACAGAACACTGGTGAGACCTCACTTGGAGTATTGTGCGCAGTACTGGAGGCCATATCTCCAGAAGGATATAGATACTCTAGAGAGAGTTCAGAGAAGAGCTACTAAACTAGTACATGGATTGAAGGATAAAACTTACCAGGAAAGGTTAAAGGACCTTAATATGTATAGCTTGGAAGAAAGAAGAGACAGAGGGGATATGATAGAAACTTTTAAATACATAAAGGGAATCAACTCGGTAAAGGAGGAGAGCATATTTAAAAGAAGAAAAACTACCACAAGAGGACACAGTTTTAAATTAGAGGGGCAAAGGTTTAAAAGTAATATAAGGAAGTATTACTTTACTGAGAGAGTAGTGGATGCATGGAATAGCCTTCCTGCAGAAGTGGTAGCTGCAAATACAGTGAAGGAGTTTAAGCATGCATGGGATAGGCATAAGGCTATCCTTCATATAAGATAGGGCCAGGGACTATTCATAGGATTCAGATATATTGGGCAGACTAGATGGGCCAAATGGTTCTTATCTGCCGACACATTCTATGTTTCTATGTTTCTATGTTTCCTTATGCTGCTACCACCTCACCACTTTGTGGTCTTCTCATGCTGCTGCCACCTCACCACTCTGTGGTCTCCTCCTTCTGCTGCCACCTTACCACTCTGTCAATGGGCCATTCTGTGGTCTCTTTATGCTGCTGCCAACTCACCACTCTGTAGTCTCCTCATGCTGCTGCCACCTCAACACTCTGTCACGGGGCCACTCTGTGGTCTCCTGATCCTGCTGCCGATGCATCAGAATTGGCTTATGATTTGGTAGTTAAAAGCAAGTATGCAAATATTCTATTCACGTGTCATCTCTGTTTTGAATCCACTCCAGTATTTTTTATTGGCAATCCTGATGGATTACTGACCAAATGCTGAACGAGTGAAAGAGGATGCTCAACAGACAGGATCCATTTTTTGGGAGTTAATGTTCTGACGGAGCAGAGGAAGAGCAAAATAATTAGTGATGTCAACACAAACTTACTGCTGACACCCTCTCCACTCTGTCCGGGGGCTCTACTTGTATAAGCGTTTAATAGAACTGGTTCTGTAGACATCTATGTGGAATCAGCTGACGATGGTGTAAAATGAGTGCGCTCTTTCACGCTATAGTAGGATCTTGGGCCTCTGCATGGTTCTTTATTCCTGGTAAGGCTGACCTCTAAGGCTGACTTCACACTTGAGTTATTTGATCAGTTTTGGCATTATAACTCCCAAAATAAGTTAAGGGTGAAGCTATTCTAAGAGCGATGCCTGTCATCTACATGTCATACTGACTCACAGTTTTGTTTTACTACCACAGCAGCCTCCCTATGCGTGTTACTGCAATGCACAGTGTTTTATACCACTATACAGACTCTCTGCAGCTCCTTTTGCAGGCATGATTACAAATGAAAGACTGAGAGACAGGCACAAGAATTTTTACAGAAAATTATGTTCATTGGAGGATACATAATTAAAATATGGCTGAGTGGAGATGGTCAGTGGAGACAATTAGAGATGAGCGAATCGAAGCTGACAAAGTGGAATTCGTTCTGAATTTCAGGAAAAATTTGATTTGCACCGAAGCCGAATTTCCTTGCGCTTTGTGGTAGCGAATCAAATTTTTTCCTAAAATGGCCTCTGCACGTTTGAGGACATGGAGAAAGGAACTCTGGTAAAACGGGATCACCCAGGTTGACATGTATGCATGCAGCCTATCAGCAGCCAGCAGCCAGCCAGCCCTGTGATGTCACAGCCCTATAAATAGCGGCAGCCATCTTAGATTCTGCCATTTACCAGTGTACTTAATGCAGGGAGAGGCGCTAGGGACAGTGTTAGAAAAAACTATTTAATTGTGCAAAAAAAGAGATTTAAAAGTGCAATGAAAGATAATTCAAGGTGTAGGGAAAGGATAGGGAGGAATCATTCCACAGTTTTTATGTTGAAAAGGGTTCTGTAGGGGAGGTGACAACCTGGGTAATAGGAACATTCATATTACACCTTGCTGCACTGACTGGGGATCCAAATTGCCATTATACAGCTCTGTAATTCCAGCAAACTGTTCTTATTAGGGTGCAAGTGCTGTTTGATACAGCCATTAACAGGGTTTGTTACAAGGAAATATTTCTACGTCTATTATTGTGCAATGCAGTTATATGTTCTAAAGCATTTTTTGGCTTTTATTAGTGGGAAGAAAAGGGCTCATTAGCTGTTGAGTGGTGAAGTGCTAAAATTACAGGCTTTTTTGTCGTGTATTAGTGGCAAAAGTAAAAATATATTTGCCGGTTAGCTGTGTGGTTATCTGTTTTAAAACCATTTTTGCTGTGTATTAGTGGCAAAACCAAAATATATTTGCCGTTTAGCGGTGCAGTTACCGTATATCTTTTCAAGCCTTTTATGGCGTGTATTACTGGAAAAGAAAAATATATATTTGCCGCTCAGCGGTGTTCTTATCTGTTTTAAAGCCATTTCAGCAAACCAGTATTAGTGGCAAACCAAAAATATATTTGCCGGTCAGCGGTGCAGTTATATGCTTGAAAGCCTTTTGTGGCGTGTATTAACGTAAAAAGATAAAATATTTTTGCAGCCCGGCGGTGCTGTTACCTGTTTTAAAGCCATTTTTGCCATGTATTAGTGGAAAACCAAAAATATATTTGTCATTTAGTGGTGCAGTTACTGTATATCTTTTAAAGCTTTTTCTGGTGTGTATTACCGTAAAAAAGAAAAAATATATTTTCTGGTCAGCAGTGTAATTATGTTTTAAAGCCATTTTTGCCATGTACTAGTGGAAACCCAAAAATATATTTGCCGGTCTCCGGTGCAGTTATCTGCTTTAAAGCCATTTTCACTGTGTATTAGTGGCAAAACTAGAATATATTTGCCGTTCAGCGGTGCAGTTATCTGTGGTAAAGCCTTCTGTGACGTGTATTATCGTAAAAATTAAATATATATTTGCCACTCAGCGGTTCAGTTATCTGTTTAAAAGCCTATTTTGCCGTGTTCTAGTGGCAAAACCAAAATATATTTGCCGTTTAGCGGTGCAGTTACCGTGCATCTTTTAAAGCCTTTTGTGGCGGGTATTAACTTAAAAAGAAAAAATATATTTGCCGCTCAGCGGTGCAGTTATCTGTTTTAAACCCATTTTTACCGTGTATTAGTGGCGAACCAAAAATATATTTGCCGCTCAGTGCTGCAGTTATATGTCCTAAAGCCCTTTTTAGCATGTGTTACTGGCACAAAAAATTATTTTCCATTGTGTGGTGAAGTGGGAAAATTACAGCCCTTTTTGACATGTATTAAGGGCAAAAAAAAGGGATTATTAGCCGTTGTGTGCTGAAGTGAGAAAATTACAGAGTTCTTTGGGTTGTTTAAATTTCCTTTTCATTTACTTATTTGATCTAACAGTATGTCAGACAGAGAAGTGCTAGGCCTTGCACAGGGTAGTGGCAGAGGCCTGAATGTTTTTTAAAAGTTGCAAGTCCACACCACGCATCCCCGCAGCATGCTTTTACTGACATAGGCTCAACTACATTGCACTTGTGCCAAAGTTATTATTTTTGTTGGCCATCTTCATAAATTTGACTCAGGTGCACATAACAATACACCTACGATGATAAGTTCTGATGTGAATTTCAACCTGTCTAGGGTTTTTTAGCATTCATTTCTGTCATGAAACCTTGAAGTTCATAAAGAGCACTTGCCAGCACATTAAACCTTGCCAGGTAGAATTTACCCTTCTGGACTTATGCCTTGGTGTACCGAAACACCTAAGCCCTCATATGCATGAAAGAAGAAAAGTATTTTTTCTCAGGAATGCTGCAACCAAATTTAACAAGATATGTATCATTTCAATCAGCAGAGTCAACCCCACTGGATCGCTTCCCTGGTTTAATGGGGTTGATCCTCCTGGCAGGTGCTCTTTAACTAAATTTGGGGAAACGTAAGTTTGAACACATAGTTAATATCCAAGCGTCATTTAAACATATATAAAACACATAGATAAAACACATAAATTCATAACTCTTCAAGGACCACCCCAATGGGGAACTTCATACTTAACCCCTCGAGGTCGAGGCCTATTTTAATTTTTGCATTTTGTATTTTTCCTCCCCACGTTCCAATAACAATAACTTTTTTATTTTTCCGTTCACATAGCTATATAAGCGTATTTTTTGCGGGACAAGATGCATTTTTTTATTGCCACCATTTAATTTATCATATCTCGTACTGGAAAACGGGAAAAAAAATGTGTGTGACATCACAGCGTTCACCGTGTGCTTAAAATGACCTGACATCCTTATTCTGCGGCTCAATACAAAAACGGCAATGCCAAAATTGTATATTTCTTTTTGTTTTACTACTTTTTAAAAAATATAAATCTTTGAAAAAAAATCTAAATTTTCTTTGCATCGCCATATTCTCGCAGCCATAATTTTTTTATATTTCGGTCTACAGAGCTGTGTGAGGGCTTGTTTTTTTGCGTAACAAACTGTATTTTTTATTGGTACCATTTTTGTGGTATGTACGTCTTTTTGAGCACTGTTTTTTGGGGGACAAGATGACAAAAAATGGTGAATCGCGCGTTTTTAAATTTTTTCCGTTACAGCGTTCACAAAACAGAATTTTTTTAAAAATATTTTAATCGTGATCGTGGCACCTGACGGGTTAAATGACAGGGGCGGCATGATCGCGGCTTCCTGTGAGTGTGGGCAGGTGCCAGCTGTATGATACAGTCATCACCTGCCTTCTATAGAGCAGGCCCACTGCAGAGGCCCGCTCCATGCATGACCCTCAGGCATTATGACGTACAGGTACGTCATAATGCTTGAAGGGGTTACTATAATAATAATTTTATTGACGTATATACTATGCTTTTCAGAACCACTCCGGTCCATTTGTCAGGTATTTCACAACATACAGAGCAACAGCTGGAGATGTTTGTTACTGATGCCTACTCTAAAAGTATTAAAACAAGAAAGAGAAAAAGTTCTTGTTTGTCCCCTTTCGAGCCACACCCACTTTTACCATCTTTTACCATCTAGTAACATAGTAACATAGTTTATAAGGCTGAAAATAGACATCTGTCCATCCAGTTCAGCCTGTTATCCTGCAAGTTGTGGTCTAAGTAACCTTTCTGGGCGTTGTATTGTAGCCAACACTAACTCGACCACCAGTAATTTGTCCTATTGCTTGGATTTATTATTACAGAGATATCTTGTCAATCTACAGTACCTAGCTATTTAAAGGATTCTATCCAGTTCTTTATACTGTAGAAGTTGAGAACATCAATTGGAGTGATGACAGCGATGATTATGTATAACCATAAACGTCCATTTAGCATTATTTAGTTTTGGGTCTTCAATGCCTTGAAGTGTATTTTTCCAAGGATGTTCATATACCTGATGACCAAAAGAGTTTTACTTATGAGCAGTCTGGAATTCATTCTCACTTATAATTACTTCACCTATGCTGACAAAATGTTCCATCAATGCCTCTGGCACCATCTTATGCCAATCTGCTTTTGGGGGTGTATCACATTTGGAGTAATATCAGATATAAAGATCACATTTTATATAGGAGGTACGGTATATAGATGATTTTTTTCTGGAAAGGTGACCACTCCTCCACCGAAGAATTCTGTGAGTTCCTTTATAGCATACATTTTTCTCTTGACCTCAGCAATTTGGGAATTGAGTTTTTAGATATTGTTATTTCTCACAAGGTAAAGGGATTACTTTTACTCACTTTAAACAAGTTGATGGTGCTCACTAATTATCCTAGTGTCACATATAGGAGAACATTCTAGCCCCTTTAAGCAACACTAATCTGAGTGCCAAAGTGGGGAGTTATCGTGGCGGTGTCAATCGCTATGTTGTCAAATCAGCAAACATGACACCATTGAATTTAAGTCTAACACCAACAACTGCAACCAACTGCTACCTGACCCGCAAGTCGAAATATGTAAATTATCTAATTGAATGTAATTATGGCATGCACTGTGTAGGTAGAACTACTCAAGAACTACAAGTCAATCAACACCATCATAATATTAGAAAGGCATTTATGAAGGACGGATTTTCAAGACATTGTGTTCTGCAACACAAAGGGGATCAAAATTGCATAAATATCACTCCAATTAATGACGCTTGAGCCAATACTTACCACAGGTTCGAAGCTCTCCGTAGACAATTTTTTTATTGGATCTATAAATTTCAATCCCTTCACAAACCACATATGCAGAATAAAAAATACCGAAAGAATAAAAATCATATAGAAATTACTAGTATTCACCTTAAGACCATATAGCCTAAATATACATTTAGATTCAGCTACTTTCAGGTTTGTCAAATTTTTAAAAAAGTTTGGTTCGGACCAAAATCAATTCTAGCCAAACCAAAGTTACTCCAATTGCCCTCAAAATTGGTATATAGCACCCTTTAGTCATTTAAGAATTTTTGAGAAAAGATATTATCTCTTTTTGTTAATTTTTTTAATTAATGTTTGCATTTTCTCTCTTCGCTCCCTAAAATCTTGAACGTAATAGCTAGGCCAAACAAAGAGTGACACTGACATATATAGTTATAGGTAAAGGCATGATTAATGGTGCTATCAAACCGCATGTTTAAAAACACATTGTACCATCACATGTGTTATTCTTTTTCATATTATAAAGCTTCCAAAAATTGTCTCTTATTGGGGGCAGATGGTGTTTAAACACACACAATGTTGAGGGGAAAACAGCAGTGGTTTGTTGGGGCACCAAGCGTTCTTATGCCTTAATGGGGGCAGAATGCCTGCTCATATGCCATGCAAAAGTGTTACTTGTCTGAAGAAAGAGTGGCTGGTTCTGAACAATCCTAGAAAAATTTCCCCATTTAGTTTAGAGCAGCATGAATACAGTGTGGAAAGGGTAAGTTAATAGTGGTATGTGATCACAACAGTAGTGGCAGCGGAAGCAGCATAGCATGAAATAGACAAGGCAGTCAATTGGCTGTTTAGGGGTAGAAGTAGTGGCTGCTTTGTAGAGTAAATAGTGGTGGTAGTGAGAAGGAGCAGCTGCGGTGGTGGTGGCATCGGGCGGAACATGGTACAGAACATGTTGGCAGTCAGCAGCAGTGTCATGATGGCAGAAACAGTAGGCATAATGGTAGGCAGGCAACATGATGGTAGGCAGGCAGACAGCAGCAGCAGTGGCAAGATGGGGCACTGTTAGGAAGGACAGATCTCTTTATCAGCCTCAGCCAGAGGAGTGGGAAAATCTTCATGGATCCATGCCTCGTTCATTTTCACAAAAGTGATTTTTTTGGACACTGGCAAAGGACAACTCCCTCGGTCTCACACTCTGAGATGACACTGGAGAATAGGCAACAGAGATTAGAGAGCGCATACTGGGCTATTTTCGGCCACTGTTCCAATCTCCCTGCTCAAAAGTCCATGGGGTTAGGAAACATGGTATGCACTGTGGAAAGGCCACAGTCATTTAGAGAATGAGACAATTTTAAACATTTTTTTTTTTTTGATAAATAAAATAGACAGCTGGCTAGTACGACTATCATACAGCAGAATAAAAATTTGGTCAAGGCATGGAAATGCAGCTTATTTCCACATTGGCGAAACGTCCCACAACACCCCTCGAATCAGAGCCCAAAATAATTAAATTTAGGCGAAGGTGCGGAAGTGTGCCACATTTGCGGACCAGCAAGAATCACATTTTTCTAAATGCACTGGGCCTCTTGCTTGCCAGGCGAAAAGTCCCAACACACCCCAGGACAGAGCCCAGAAAAATTACAAATGGGCAAAGGCATTGAAGTGTGCCACATTTCTGAACTGACAAGAGTCAAATTTTGCTTGCCTGATGAAAAGGTCCACCAGTGAAGGCACAGAAGTATGCCACATTTACAACAACTAAGTGGTACAGCAGCAACTGAACCACTAGTAACTTGGCCAAGTAGGAGTTCAGCTTGTGCATAAGCTAATTGCTGGGCATAAATAGTTTTCTCATGGCCACACATTCCGTTACAAATGTCTCACAATGGAGCAGTGAACAAGGAGGAGGAAGAATCTGAGCAGGAGAAGAAGAAGCTGATGATGATGACAAGGACACTATATTGCTTCGGAATGTGAGTTTGTTGCCACAAAGAAGACTAGGAGAATGGGGATGGACTTGTCCTGATTAAGAAAGCTGGCCAGTTCTATTTTCCCGTAACATCTGTTGATGCTCTCTCATGTGCTGCAATAGAACCCTGGTACCTATGTTTGTGTTTTAAAGCCCACAGATTATTTTAATCCTGCAGATCTTGCACATGGCTGTGATTTTGTGTTTCTGCCTTTTGGAGAGAAACCTCCATACAGGAGCTGCTTGCTCAATGCTAAAGGCAGCTCAGCATGACATACAGTCAGGTCCATAAATATTGTGACATGGACACAATTCTAACATTTTTGGCTCTATACACCACCACAATGGATTTGAAATAAAACAAACAAGATGTGCTTTACATGCAGACTGTCAGCTTTAATTTGAGGGTATTTACATCCAAATCAGGTGAACGGTGCAGGAATTACAACAGTTTGCATATGTGCCTCCCACTTGTTAAGGGACCAAAAGTAATGGGACAATTGTCTTCTCAGCTGTTCCATGGCCAGGTGTATGTTATTCCCTCATTATGTCAATTACAATGAGCAGATAAAAGGTCCAGAGTTAATTTCCAGTCTGCTATTTGCATTTGGAATCTGTTGCTGTCAACTCTCAAGATGAGATCCAAAGAGCTGTCACTATCAGTGAAGCAAGCCATCATTAGGCTGAAAAAACACAACAAACCCATCAGAGAGATAGCAAAAACATTAGGCGTGGCCAAAACAACTGTTTGGAACATTCTTAAAAAGAAGGAAAGCACCGGTGAGCTCAGCAACACCAAAAGACCCGGAAGACCAGGGAAAACAACTGTGGTGGATGACCAAAGAATTCTTTCCCTGGTGAAGAAAACACCCTTCACAACAGTTGGCTAGATCAAGAGCACTCTCCAGGAGGTAGGTGTATGTGTGTCAACGTCAACAATCAGGAGAAGACTTCACCAGAGTGATTACAGAGGGTTCACCACAAGATGGAAACCATTGGTGAGCCTCAAAACAGGAAGGCCAGATTAGAGTTTGCCAAACGACATCTAAAAAAGCCTTCACAGTTCTGGAACAACATCCTATGGACAGATGAGACCAAGATCAACTTGTACCAGAGTGATGGGATTAGAAGAGTATGGAGAAGGAAAGGAACTGCTCATGATCCTAAGCATACCACCTCATCAGTGAAGCATGGTGGTGGTAGTGTCATGGCGTGGGCATGTATGGCTGCCAATGGAACTGGTTCTCTTGTATTTATTGATGATGTGACTGCTGACAAAAGCAGCAGGATGAATTCTGAAGTGTTTTGGGCAATATTATCTGCTCATATTCAGCCAAATGCTTCAGAACTCATTGGACGGCGCTTCACAGTGCAGATGGACAATGACCCAAAGCATACTGCAAAAGCAACCAAAGAGTTTTTTAAGGAACAGAAGTGGAATGTTCTGCAATGGCCAAGTCAATCACCTGACCTGAATCCGATTGAGCATGCATTTCACTTGCTGAAGACAAAACTGAAGGGAAAATGCCCCAAGAACAAGCAAGAACTGAAGACAGTTGCAGTAGAGGCCTGGCAGAGCATCACCAGGGATGAAACCCAGCGTCTGTTGATGTCTATGCGTTCCAGACTTCAGGCTGTAATTGACTGCAAAGGATGTGCAACCAAGTATTGAAAAGTGAAAGTTTCATTTATGATTATTATTCTGTCCCATTACTTTTGGTCCCTTAACAAGTGGGAGGCACATATGCAAACTGTTGTAATTTCTGCACCGTTCACCTGATTTGGATGTAAATACTCTCAAATTAAAGCTGACAGTCTGCAGGTAAAGCACATCTTGTTCGTTTCATTTCAAATCCATTGTGGTGGTGTATAGAGCCAAAAATGTTAGAATTGTGTCCATGTCCCAATACTTATGGACCTGACTGTAGGTCTGGTTTGTTTTGAGTCTACGCCTACAATATCAGTGGCATCACTAGTTACCGAGCTGAGCACAACAAAAGCAGGTGTTTTGGGAGTTCTTGACTGTACATTGCCTCCACTCTTTATTACAGCCATCCCGGCCACCACCCTTCTCCTCTGATGTCTCCTCTCCTTCTCAGAACCCCAATCCAGCTCCCTAGTCCTGGTTAACACACACTCATCATAATGGTCCTCACCCTCCCTGCCACTTTTATCAGACTGTGATATTTAATTGGGGCTCTCTCACAATTTCCTGATTTGGTTTTTCCCTGAGTGTCTTTACCCCCTTACACATGTGCATGATTTTTTTCTTAAATATAGATAGTGACATGGATTATTTTTTAATCACAAAAAAAATCTAAAATTATACGTTTAGCATAAAAACAGGATTTAAACAATGTCATTTTCTTATGATACATTTCCTTTAAGACTTTGGCACATGGTATGTCATGGTCACATTCGGGAGCACACAAATGACCCCAAGCAAGCCCCATAAAACAGACCAAAGTTATATAAAGTGAATGCTTACAGCACCTGATGGCCTTATGTGTGCGGCAGCTTCTATACATGTTCGTACCCAAAAGAACTGATAGACATTAGTGATGAGCGAGTATGCTCGGCCGAATACTTGTTTGGCTCGAGCATTGCTATGCTGAGCACATGGTGGTACTCGGCCGAGTACCACATGTGCTCGAGCGCCATGCTCGAATCTCCTTCCCGTGCTTTTCGCGGCTGCTAAGCAGGCAATACACGTGCAGGTAAATACTGCCATCACTGTAATGCCAGTAGCCATGTTGGCTGCTGGCATTACAGTGATTGGCTGGCCGGAACACGTTCGGCTCATTGCGAGTCAGGGAGAGCTGCGCTTAGGAAGGGACAGATAGTGTAGGGAGTTTGTGAACGCAATGTATTCCATTTTAAAACGTTTCAAAGACCCATTTTAAAACGTTTAAGGACTATTGTGTGTGGTGGCAGCAATTTAATTGTGCAAAGGCGTACTCAATTTTTTTTTATTTTTATACTTTTTGAAATAGCGATTATTTTGCTATATAGAAGGTGTCTGCAGTGACTTGTGACATCTCTGCAGCAATACCTTCTGTGTGTCAGGGGCAGAGATAGGAAGAATATTAGTGAAAATACGATTTTTTTTCCCATAATCCACATTTTTGCTGTCAACGGTGTGATCCGTAAATTGTGTGATTTGCGCTTCAATACATTGTGTGGTTGTCAGGCCTAGATATAGGGGAAAAAAATTAAATACAGAAAAAAAAAATTCTCCCATAATCTGTCCACATTTTTGCTGTTAACGGTGTAATCCGTGAATTGTGTGATCTGCGCTTCAATACCTTGTGTGGTTTTCAGGCTTAGATATAGGGAAAAAATTATAATACAGAAAACCCAATATTTTCCCCCCCATAATCTATCCACATTTTTGCTGTCAGCAGTGTAATCCGTGAATTGTGTGATTTGCGCTTCAACACCTTGTGTGGTTGTCAGGCCCAGATAAAGCAAAAAAATGTAAAATACAGAGAAAATATTTCTCCCATAATCTATCCACATTTTTGCTGTCAAGGAGTTAGGTGATGGGAGGGGATTGGTGGGGGAGGAGTAGCATTTTCGCGCCATAGATTTAAGGGTTTGGGGGAGGAGTTTGTAGTCAGTTTGATCTGAGGGAAGGAAGTTGTGCGTGTGCCATCATGTCCTCCATCGAGCAGTTAATCGACCAGGTTAGGGCTGCTGCGGCCAGCAATGGTGAGCAGTGGTTACAGGAGACATTACGGCTATCACTGAACAAACAAACCCCTAAAAATGTACTTTTGTTGATATATAAATAAAATAAGAAACCCCAAGCTTATATCTAATAAAGGTAGGTATGATGACCTATATCCCGATGTGTGTACTGAAGATACAATATCAGTACATTAAACAAGATACCATTACAGCAGCGGAAGGGCAACCAGCCTCACATCTGTATATCTGATAAGTCCTATAGATATATACACAATAACCAGCAGTTGTTTGGTAAAAACTCACGGTTACTTGTAAACAGACGGTTTATGGTTATGAGGGACTCACGGTTACACATCACCAGGTTGTCTGCGGGTCTGCAGCCATGGGCATGGGGTGGGGAAGATCTTATTCCCTAGATTGTTCCTGCCGGCTATCCCTGTATACAAGCAGAGCACCCGCCCCAAAAGGGGCGACCCCACTTCTCGGTGGCTAAACCCTCAGACACCCTAGATGTCCCTGCTGAATAAACGGGCGGAGAGACATTACGGGTGGCGTTACAGGGCGGCAGGCAGGAAGAGTCGGCCCCAGTCGGTAGGGAGCGGGCAAGGAGATCCAGGCCCTCTGAGCGTTTGAGCCCCGAATGCACACCGCGTGTCTGGCGGCGCCTTAGGAGCCTCCTAAGGGACCCTCCAGCGCGTCTGCAGGGCAGTGGTGCTAGTGCTGCCGGCAGCTACGCTGGGAGGAATCCTGCCCGGTGGTCGGGCACAGCGAGAGGGGGACGAGTCTGCCCCCGCCCTCGATCTCACGCATCGGGTGTTGCTGAGGAAGCGGTTGCGGCGGGTCCCCTGCCAGTAGTCAGGGGCAGGGACCCGGCTGGGCACTCACCTGGGAACGGAGACGCTGTGCAGGGCCGGCGAGCGGGCTCCAGGTCGGCTATAGCAGCAGGAATCAGCGCTGACAGGCGGGCAGCCTGTGGATCCAGGACGGAGGGAGTGCAGGCACTAAGGCCCTCTAGTGAAAGCCGGAGGTACTCAGTTCGCAGAGAGAAGAGAGAGACTGCTGCGGCTCCTCCTCCAAGGCTGACAGAAGTGGGGGAGGGAGCCTCCAGGGGAGACGAGCTGCTGGAAATGAATTGAAAGGTGCTGCAGTGGAAGACCGTGTGGTGCGGCCGCCTTCTGGTGGGTCAGATGAAGAGAGGGATGAAGAAAGTGACCTTGCTCCAGAGGGACAGGGAGGCAAGTCGCCGTCGCGGAGTTCGGTGGAGGACGGTGAGGTGTCCCAAGATTCGGAAGACGGACGCGAGGCGTCGTCCGGGACTGCGGCTGAGCCGGATGCGGCGGCTGACGGTTCCATGGTCGTGCAGGAACACGGACAGAGGCGGTCTGCGGCTGTTGGGATCCCGCCCCAAGGACAGCCAGGTGAGAGTGGGGCTCAGCGTGGGGGGATGTCGGGGGGCCGGTTGTGTCGCAGGTTGCTGGGGGTGGTGGGGCGGTAAGGGACTTGCTGGATGGTTTGGCGGTTTTGTTGGCGCGGTTTGGATCGGGAGCAGCACCTTCTCCTGCGGAGGTTTGGGCGCCGACGGATAGGGTCGGTTTGGGATCTGTTGGGGTGGCTGAGCGGTTGGTGGGGGTTGGAGAAAGTTCCATTCCTGCGGTACTTGTGGAGCCGGCAGCAGTTGTGCCCATGGCAGCGGTGGCGGCGTCTTGCACGGTCCAGGCGGGGTCTGCTTAGTTGGTGAGGTTGGCAGATGCGGCCAAAGGGGAGGTGTATGTGTGTTTTGAGGGGCCGTTGGTGGCTCATTTGAAGCCGGAGGTTAGGGAGAAGATTCACAGGGATGAATACGTGGAGATTTTTTTGCTGCTGCCGTTAGAAAAGTTTAATCTGGATAGAGTGAAGCCGGATGAGAGCAGGAGGGAGGAGGAGGAGAGGCGTCGGTATTGGTTGATACCGCGCACGCTTTCGAATTGGCTCCAGGCTTTTGCTATATTGGCCAGCGTGATTGGAGACAAGGCGCCGGAGCATTGCTCCGCACTTTTTGGTTATATGGACTCGATTGGGGAGGCGTATATCACAAGGACATAGGTCTATGGATGCGTCTTATGGTTGCTTCCAAGGGTTGGCCTCAGTCCTTTCGCGGGACGTCAGGGGGTACTTCAACTGCAGAGACTCCCTCTGGCAGCAAAAAGGGTTGCTGTTGGCTGTTCAACGAGGGGCACTGTAAGTTCCTGTCTGACTGCCGTTTTCTGGATGTGGGGGTTCCCACAGTTTTAGCTGGTGTTTCAAGCGTGGAAGGGGGAAGGGACCGGAGGCTGCTCCGAAGAGGTCGGACGCCGGTGAGAGTGGAAGAGATGCTTCCGTTTTTAAATAGGTATCCTAAGAGGGCTGCAGCGGTCTTGTTGCGGGACGGTTTCCGTGACAGTTTTAGGATTCCGTGTACGTCGGTTGAGGCAGGGGGGAGTGTTCGTAATTTAGTTTCTGCACTTGCTAGGCCGGATGTTGTGCGGGAAAAAATTGAAAATTAGGTTAGAGCGGGCAGAGTAGTGGGGCCGTTTTTGATATTCCGTTGCTGGCATTGTGCATATCGCCGTTGGGATTGGTATCCAAAAAAAGAGCCGAATAAATTTCGGCTCATTCACCATCTGTCTGTCACGGCTGTATGTGAGCAACAAGAGCATGCACAGAAAATAGAGCTACTGACCGGACCCAAACTAGGGAGGATAAAGGGTGACCCCTGTCAGACCCTCGAAAGCTCTCCCTATGCTGCTAAGCCCATGCCCGGATCCAAATGGTGGAAGGAGGCATGCCCGCGTACCTAAGACTGATGACCACTGTAACCCCTACAATAGTGGAAGGGGCACGGCTACCGGTGCCCTGCTCAGTATATGGAGGGAACCGTGGTCGCCTCGGATCCAGTCAGAAAACAAACAGATACACAACAATGTCTGCACACTTAGCTGAAGGGGCTGCAGCCGCAGTGAAGACGGATCCAAAGACAGGCTGGCAATATCCGGAGTACTTGCTGCAGCAGAACACAGGTCCAGTGAAAGGATAGCATACAAGGGAAGATACTCAAGCAAGAGCTACAACCCAAATGAGAAATATAATCCACACCTACAATAGGAGGAGGGGGAATATAAAGGCAGGGAAATCAAACGCAGCTGGGAGGAAGGAAACAGAAAACTCCTCCCAGCTCTAGTAGTGACATCATCACAGGGGTGAAGAAACAGAGCTGTGAGAACGTCCCAAAGCTCTGGTAGTGACACTGTCTTACCCGGCGGGAAGTTCCGTGAACGACGGTATCGTCTTTTGATGAAGCGGTCGCGTGGGTGCGGCGTTTGGGTTGTGGTCTGCTATTGGCGAAAAAACGGATAAAGAGGCAGCATTTTGTTTGCTGCCTATACATCTGGAGAGTTTTCACCTTTTTGGTTTCAAGTGGGAAGGGCAGTTTTACGTTGATTGTTGTTTGCCTATGGGTTGTGCTATTTCTTGTTCATTGTTTGAGACGTTTTTGGAATGGGTGGTAAAGCAGGAGTCCGGTAGTCAGTCGGTTCTGCACTATCTGGATGATTTTTTGTTTTTGGGGCTGGCAGGCGGTCGGACTTGTTCTATTTTGCTGCACACGATGGAAATTCTTGGATATTGTGATTGATACGGTGCGGATAGAGTGTCGTTTACCTGAGGATAAGTTGCTTGATCTGGTGGCGGAGGTTGGGAGATTGCAAAGGGTTAAGAAGGTCCAGTTGCGTAAGATTCAGTCGGTCATGGGTAAGCTGAACTTTGCGTGCCGGATTTTGCCCATGGGCAGGGTTTTCTGTTGGCGTTTGGCCATGGCGGGGGTGGTTGCCCTGTCCCATTACGTGCGAGTCTGCAGAGGTGAGGGCGGATTTGGTGGTCTGGGAGCAATTCTTGGCCCAGTATAATGGTCGGTCGTTGTGGATGGGAGGGCAGATCTCTAATGTTGACTTGGAGCTATTCACTGACGCGTCGGGATCCTATGGGTTTGGTGCCTACTGTCAAGGGGACTGGTGTGCAGAGGCTTGGCCGGATGATTGGCGCAGGGCGGGTTTCCTTTCCAATTTGGCGTTGCTGGAGTTGTTTCCGATTATTGTGGCGGTTGAATTGTGGGGGGATCTGTTGCGGAATCGGCGGGTGCGTTTCTGCTGTGACAACATGTGAGTGGTTCAAGCTATTAATTCACAATCTGCTAGTTCGCCGCCGGTGATTAGTTTGCTTAGGCATTTGGTTTTGCGGGGTTTGCTGTTGAATACGTGCTTTGTTGCCGTTCATGTGCCGGGTGTGGACAATTTGGTGGCTGACGCTGTCTCTCGTTTTCAGTGGGATCGTTTTAGTCAATTGGTGACGGAGGCAGCGGAGCAGGGGCGGCCTTGTCCTCAGTGGATTTGGAGCGTGCGATTGGGGTCGCCGTAGCATTGATTCGGCAATCAGTGAGTTCCAGTACGTGGTCTTATTCTTCTGTGTGGTCATTGTGGGAACGGTTGATAGAGCGGGTTGGAGGGTGCCATACGGCAGATGATTTCCGGATGCTGTTAATTTATTTTGATGGTTTGGTTGCGCATGCGGGGTTTGAGGGACGTGTCGCAGTGTTTCCTGGTGCGTCAGGAGTTGAAAGGTTTTCGGAGGTCTACTCATACCAGGGACAAGCGATGCCCGGTATCTTACGACTTGTTGTTGCGTCTGTGGTGGCAGGTGGGTGCGCTGTGTGTAGCTGGTTATGAAGTGCACTTGTTTCGAGCTGCTTTTTTGTTGGTGTTTTTTGGCGCTTTTAGGGTTTCTGAGTTGGTAGCGCGGAGTAAACTTGGGGCAGGTGGTTTGCAGAGGAGTGATATGGCAGTGTGTGCAGATTGCGTGTTACGGTGTTTCTTGCGGAAATCTAAAACGGATCCTGAGGGCAGGGGCACTCACTTTGTTTTGCAATTTCTGGGGGAATCGGTGGTTTGCCCGGTTCGATGTGTTGAGGCCGGATATTCCGAGGCCATTGTTAGCGCATCAAAACGGGGCGGCTTTGTCTCGTTTTCAGTTTGTGGTGGTATTCCGGAAATGTTTGGCGGCAGAAGGTCTGGTGGCTAGTGAGTTTAGGTGCCACCACTGAGGCCTCGAGGTGGGGCCTGGGGGAGGCTGTGGATCGGCGCATCGGTAAGTGGGACATCCGTCCGCATTTGCTGTCACATGTGGGCTGAAGAGGGGGGCGTGTGGGGGCTGTTTGTTCGGTGGGTTTAGGCGTAAGGGTTGGTGTGGTTTGTTGCTGACTGGTTGTTTGTTTTTTGTTTTTCTCCAGGGTCCATTCCGTGTTTGGCCTGGGTTTTTGGTCATTCGTATGTGTATTGGGGAGCTCACAGAGCGGACGTGCGTTTGAACAGTCAGCAGTTGGGTTTGGGAAACAGTGATTTGCAGGTTCGTTGGATAGGTATACGGGGATTGTTGTGGGGGCGGGTGCTCCCGGAATTTTGTTATCACGTGTCGTTGGATCCGCCACCAGATATAGTGGTGTTACACGTTGCAGGGGGAACGACTTGGCCGTCCGTCGATCCCGGGATGTCGTTCGGGACATCAAGTTAGATTTTTTTTGGTTGTGGGCGGATTTTCCGGGATTGTTTGTGGTTTGGTCGGATATTGTTGCTCGGCGCGTGTGGAGAATGGCGAAGTCTGTTGACAAGGTTAACAGGGCGCAGGCTAAGGTGAATCGGGAGGTTGGCCATTTCGTGAGGAGACAGGGCGGTTTTGTGGTGAGGCATAAGGAGTTGGAAGGGGCATCCGCTATGTTTTTGAGGCGTGATGGGGTTCATTTGAACGACATTGGGATTGATATGTGGAGCTCGGGGTTGCAGGACGGCTTGGAAATGGCCTTCAAGGTGTGGAGGGATGAGCATAGGTGAGGTGACACCTATGTTCGTCTTGTGGCAGGTTAAAAGAGGGATCCTGGGAGGCAAAACTGGGACTAGGTGCTTGGCTATATCTCTTGCGGTGTGCATCTAGGACCTTATGGTGAATGGCAAGCTGGTGGATCCTGTTTGGGCTAATAGCCTGGCAGGGGTTTAATTCCAAGAGTTGGTGCCCTTGGGTCGGAGAGTGCGGCCGAGGGTAAAAGTTGGATTAAACCTGGATCATGTGAGGAGGTTCGCTAGGGGCGAATCTGGTTAATTGTATTGCCTTCTAGGATCCCTTCAGTTCAAAGAAAGTTACATGTTGGTTTTATGGTGGATTAATGTTGGATTGTTGTGGGAACAATGTTTGGTTAATATTGGCCTGGTTTTGTGTTTTACTATTGGTATGTACAATACTTGGTAATTTATTTGGTTAATAAAATTAAGCTACGGTCTTTTATACCAAAACATGTGGTCCTGTCTTTATTGGGGTATACAGGGTTAAGTGGCTCAGTGAGCCAGAAAATCTTACATCCCAGGAGTCAGGTGTAATCCGTGAATTGTGTGATCTGCGCTTCAATACCTTGTGTGGTTGTCAGGCCTAGAGAAAGCAGTGTCTGTACCGCAGATTCCAATAATATGGCCCTAAAATAGTGTCCATATTCTGTGGTGTTCTGTGACATATACTGTACGCCATCCGCAAACTGTTTATTTAGGGCAAAATCCCAAAATCTGGGCCTAATCTAGTGTCCATTTCTGTGTGTTTCTGTGACATATACTGTACTGCATCAGAAAACTGTGTCTTTAGTGGACTGTAAAACAATGTGTGCTACATCTAGTGACAAAACCATTAATATGAAGAAGGCGAGCACTAAGGGACGGGGAAGTAGGCTGATGGTTCACACAGAGGCCGTGGCCCTGGGCACAATGAAACTGTGCCTGCTGCCAGTGCACCAGAAAATAAAATATCCACTGTACCCAGCTTCATGTCAAACTTAGCTGGGCGGTGCAGGACAATACTTTCCAAGTCGGACCAGTGCAAACAGTTGGTCAGTTGGATTGCTAAAGATAATGCTTCCAGTCAGTTAAGCACCACCCTCTCTTCCCCCAAGTCCAGTCTCTGTAGCCAAGAGTCTGGTCAACCAAATCCTCTCTCTGATTATCCTTCCTCCCACCATTGAGAGCCTTGCCAAACGAGTGATCCCAAACTCGGATATTCCGAGGAGCTCTTTCCAGCGCCACTATTACATTTGGCCCTCCCGCCCAGCATGCTTGAAGAGGGACCTGAGATATTGTGCCCTGATTCCCAACCTCTTGAGCCTTCACAGTCTCAAGAAGATGACGGTGGTAAAACGGCAATCATTCGTTCACAAGGTGGATGATGATGAGACACAGTTACCAATTACTGAGGTTTTGGTTAGGTCAAGTCAGGAGCATGAGCAGAGTGAGGAAGTGGAAGAGAAGGTAGTTGATGATGAGGTCACTGACCCAGCATCGGAAGGTGAAAAGCCGAGCGAGGACAGCAGTACAGAGGGGGAGGGATCCGCAGCACCGCACCAGGCTGGAAGAGGCAGTGGGGTTGCAAAGGGGAGAAGGCGGCCCACAACAAACAGACCCGCAACCGTTACACTGAGCATTCCCATGCGTAAATCTACCTTGCCAAGGGGTAGGTGTTCCGCAGTATGGCGATTTTTTGAGGCAAGTGCAGATGACAAAAGAGTGGTAGTTTGCAACCTGTGCCGTACCAAAATGACCACCACCAGCATGATCCGCCACATGGCATCCAAGCACTCTAACAAGTGGGCCGTATGCCTGGGTCCACAATCTGGGTCTGTGGGTCACACCACTGCCTCCTCTTCCCCTGTGTTACGCACTGCTGGCAAATCCCCTGTAGAAGGGGAGTGGAACATCCACTTCCCTGTCTCAGGACAGCATCCAAATGTCCATAACACAGTCATTTGAACGCAAGATCAAATACCCACCCACCCACAGGCCAAAGCACTAAATGCCCAACTTTTGAAATTACTGGCCCTTGAAATGTTGCCATTTAGGCTTGTGGACACTGAGGCCTTCCGCAGTCTGATGTCGGCGGCAGTCCCTCGGTACGCAGTCCCCAGCCGCCACTATTTTTTATGGTGTGCCGTGCCCGCCTTACACCAGCATGTGTCCCAGAATATCACCCTTGCCCTGACCAACGCAGTTACTGGGAAGGTCCACTTGACCACAGACATATGGACAAGTGCTAGTGGCCAGGGACGCTACATTTCCCTGACCGCACACTGGGTGAATGTTGTGGAGGCCGGGAGTGAGTCGTACCCTGGGATGGCACAGGTGCTACCCACGCCCAGGATTGCAGGCCCTACGTCCATCAGGGTCTCCACCAGCAGCTATATTACTGGCTCCAAACCCCACTTCTCATCCTCTGTCGACTCCTCCTCCACTTCCACCTCCAGCAGCAGTCAGCCATCAGTCGCTAGCTGGAAGCAGTGTAGCACTGCTGTGGGTAAGCGTCAACAGGCCGTGCTGAAGATGATCTTTTTAGGGGACAAACAGCACATGCCGCAGAGCTGTGGCAGAGTATAAGGGACCAAACCGAGCTGTGGCTCTCGCCACTCAACCTACAACCAGGCATGGTTGTGTCTGACAGTGGCCGTAACTTGGTGGCAACTTTGGAGCTCGGCAACCTGACACACATCCCATGCCTAGCCCACGTTTTAAACTTTGTGGTTCAGCGGTTTATTTAAACCCCAATTTGCCAGAGCTACTAGTGAAGGTGCGCCGCGTGTGTTCCCATTTACGCAAGTCGTCCACAGCTTCAGCCGGTCTGTCAACGCTGCAGCAGCGGTTGCGGTTTCCAGCTCACCGACTGTTGTGCGACGTCAGCACGTGCTGGAACTCTACGTTCCACATGTTGGCCAGGCTTTGTGAGCAGCAGAGGGCAGTTGTGGACTACCAGCTGCAACATGGTTGTCGCCTTTCGAGTCAACTGCCACTATTCATACGGTCCGCCGCATCGCCGCCGAAATCCCGCGCCTGCGCCGTTCACTTCTGTCTTCGGCGCAGGCGCAGTGAGTGAAGGCCGCTCTCCTGATGCCGGCTTCCTCACTGTGACGTAGTCGGCGCAGGCGCAGTGAGGAATCCGGCACCAGGATCGCATCATTCACTCACTGCGCCTGCGCTGAAGACAGAAGTGAACGGCGCAGGTGCGGGATTTCGGCAGCGATGCGGCGGACCGTGCCATCAATCAAGAGGAGCGGGGCGGGCACAACACTGGACCTGGGCGGGATAATGGGTGAGTGGACGGAGCCTCTAGGTGCTGATTTTACGCCCACATAGCACCTAGAGGCTCATTAGCATATAATAAAGTGCTTTTTTAACAAAAACGGCTGCAGGGACTAATGTTAGAAACATACTGTTATGTAGTGCTGACATTAGCGCATCGCTATATCAGTCAGCTACATAACAGTATTTCTCGTGGTAGAAGCCCTTAAACGATCGGTGCTCACAATTAAGGACGACGCTCTGAATGTGGCAAATGAGGAAATGGGGGAGGACATTATACAGGGTGATAGCCAGCCCACCCTCAGTTCGTTTTCTCAGCGCAAATTGGACCATGAAGAGGAGGAAGAGGAGAACCTGGAGACAGTTGCCTCTGCTACAGAGGTTAGTACCCATGGAACTTTAATTCCCTCTGTTCAGCGTGGATGGGCCGAAGAGGAGGAATAGGAGATGGAGAGTCATTCTGATGTCAACATCGACGTCTTGCCTCTTGGTACTCTGGCACACATGGCTGACTTCATGTTAGGCTGCCTTTCCCACGACGTTATATGCATTTTAGATAACATGGATTACTGGGTGTTCACCCTTCTTGACCCCCGCTACAAAGAGAACTTCTCATCTCTCATTCCTGTGGTGGAGAGGACGAGTAAAACAGTGCAATACCAGAAGGTACTTTCCATCTGACAATGCTGGCGGCAGAGTCCGTATTTCCTTAGGCAACCGAGGAATGGAGACAAGGGGAACACACAGCAGTTCCAACAAAGGCAGGGCAACAATCTCCAAGGCATAGGACACTTTCATGACACCCCACCAGCAACCTCACCCTGAATAGTGATGAGCGGCATAGGCAATATTCGAATTCGCAATATTTTCTGAATTTTTGGCAGAATATTCACCATAAATTTGCAAATTCGAAAATTTGTGATCTCCATTCATTGTTTACTTGATTGCGAAAATCAGCAATGTAATACATTTGTGATAAATTCGCGATTAGAATATTCAACACTATTCGCGAATACGAATATATAGCACTATATTGTAAATATTCACAAATTCTAGAAGTGGCGATATTCGCGATTAAAATTCACGATTCGAATATTTGCGCTCAACACTAACCCTGAAGCGCAGCCAAGGAGGGAAAAGTTTTGGAAGATGGTGAAGGAATACATAGCAGACCGTGTCAGTGTCCTAAATGATCCCTCAGTGCCTTACAACTACTGGGTGTCCAAGCTGGACACGTGGCACGAACTTGCACTCTACGCCTTCGGAGGTGCTGGCCTGCCCTTCCGCAAGCATTGGTGGCGTATCCGCTTGTCCACTGGCAATGCTGACAAGTTGACTGAGATAAAAATGAACAAGGTCTGGATTGCCCCTGACTTCTCTACTCCACCAGAAAAGAGCTGAGCTGATGATGAACATAAAGGCACTTTCAATCTATCATTTATAATGTACTCAATCTACTGTAGTGTATTCCCATGCACCTTTTCAACCACAAAAAAAGAGTATATGGTTGAATCTTGTTTTCTCCTCCTCCTCCTCATCCAGATTGTATATATTCCCCTTCACTCCATCTTTTTTAATAGGGTCAGCTCAACTGCAGGCCCTCAACTCACATTTTTTTATAGGGTCAGCTCACCAGCAGGCCCTCGCCCCTAATGTTTTAGAGGGTCAGCTCAGCAGCAGGCCCTCGCCCCTAATGTTTTAGAGGTTCAGCTCAGCAGCAGACCCTCGCCCCTAATGTTTTAGAGGGTCAGCTCAGCAGCAGGCCCTCGCCCCTAATGTTTTAGAGAGTCAGATCAGCAGCAGGCCCTCGCCCCTAATGGATTAGAGGGTCAGCTCAGCAGCAGGCCCTCGCCCCTAATGTTTTAGAGGGTCAGTTCAGCAGCAGGCCCTCGCCCCTAATGTTTTAGAGGGTCAGCTCAGCAGCAGGCTCTCGTCCCTAATGTTTTAGAGGGTCAGCTCAGCAGCAGGCCTTTGCATATAATGTTTTACAGCGTCAGCTCACCAGCAGGCCCTCACATATAATGTTTTACAGGGTCAGCTCACCAGCAGGCCCTCACATATAATGTTTTACAGGGTCAGCTCACCAGCAGGCCCTCACATATAATGTTTTACAGGGTCAGCTCACCAGCAGGCCCGCACCTAAAATCTTTTACTTGTTCCGCTTACCTGCAAGCTTGCAACTCAAATCTTTTACAGGGTCAGCTCACCTGCAGGCCCAAACCTAAAATCTTTTACAGGGTCATCTCACCTGCAGGCCCAAACTGAAAATCTTTTACAGGGTCACCTCACCTGCAGGCCCACAACTCAATGTGAATGAGGCCCTCCTTTATGTGATATACAGGTTGTATTGGAGTGCCTCTTAATTGTAATTTTTGGCAGCCCTTGCACTTTATATACAAGTAAATATACAGGAAAGACTGTTTTCAATCAATTTTTCCTATAAAATCGATTTTATTACTTTGGTTTTGTGCGTAAAACCTTTATTAAATTGTGGGCCTGGTGATCAGTTTAAAGCCTTTTAAGCAGCAGCAGCATGGTGATAAAAATGAGTGGCAAGGTGACATGGTGTGAAGATGGCAGCATGAGGAGGCCACATAGTGGCACAATGACAGAGTCTGGATGAAAGACTAAGGCCACAGATTGCTTAGAAAGATGCAGATGGAAACAATCTGTGGAGCTGTATCACGGTCACCTGCAGATTAATGCAGCCATCAAAATTAAGTTGGGTTTGTTGGTTCCACCTCAGCTTACCAGCAGGCCCGCACCTAAAATCTTTTACTGGTTTAGCTCACATGCAGGCCCATGACTTAAATCTTTTACAGGGTCAGCTCACATGCAGGCTGTTAGGAAATCTCAACGTCCCTCTGGTACCCCTGGCACCAAACTTCTATTATCGGCTTGGTTTGAGTCTTGTTCTGACGTCAGGAGAGCGCTTCACTAAGTAGGGAATAACAGACACAACAATGATGTACTGAATGAACACTCTGAAGTTTATTATTAGTGCACACAGGTTATATAGAGGGGGTTTTACCCCCTTTATTAGCATATCATCGTAAGTTATTTATTCAACCTATCATATTAACACGTTCTATTCTACAGGCAAAAAAGAGCAACAAAAGCGGAACTTCCATATTTGGGGTATTGTCCGGGAGTAGTGCCAAAGAGATAAGATTCATGGTTACAGAGAAAAGAAACTTAACAGCAAATAGAGTTAGTTCTAACATATAAAAACATGGATTCCTTTCAAATCCCCTCTTAGAACCTTTAGTGGATCACACTACATGGTTCTTTCCTTTCTTGTCCTTTTTCTCTCTATATGATATTAGGTAATTCTTATACCCATCTGGGCTTCGATCCTCCTGGGGTACAGTAGTCTGATATAATGACATATTAGGGATCCCTTTTTCTAGCATTCGTCTCACACAAGGAATAACACATAATGCTACTACACCTATTACTACAATTACTATTAGTATGACAATCCCTAGTTGCATGAGACCTTGTTTCCAACTTGTGAACCACCCAAAGTATTGATCCCATGGATTATTTATACCTGAGTTCTTTTTCAGTTCTATTGACAGATCTTCAAGCTTCTTTATAGCTATTGTGACCTTACCAGTGGGGCCAGTATTATTTGGTATGTATGTGCAGCAGGAGGTTGGATCAGTCAATACTCGGCATACCCCGCCCTTCTCTGCAAGAATCATATCCAACACCATTCGATTCTGGAATGTCATGATTGAGTCTGCTTGTAGTTCCTCTGCTACCCCTTGAAATTCATCTCTGGTATAGTTTACAAACCTTTGCTGATTGTAGTATATGTAATTTATCCAATCCACATTTTTTTTCACAGTAATGATGGGAAATATTGATTCAAATCCGGCGGCTACTTGATCTCTAGCTTTGAACTCATCTGGGACACCTCTTGGGAACAGTCTGGGATCCATTGTCTGCAGTAGTTTATCATTCCAAGGAAGGACAGCATTTCCTTCTTGGAGTGCGGGGTGACCAGGCCCGCTACAGACTGGACTCTCTCTGGACTGATCCTCCTCTCCCCTTTTGTGAGGACAAACCCCAAGTATTCGACTTGCTGTTTACACCATTGCATTTTCCCTAATGACACTTTGTGTCCACATTCAAACAACCATTGTAACAGTGATATACCATCCTCAATGTTGGCCTCCACTGACATACTGCACAACAGTAAATCATCCACGTATTGCAACAACACAGAACCTTGGGGGGGATGGTGGTATGGTTTTAAAGTCATTTGGAGGACGATGCTGAACACTACAGGTGAATCAGCATATCCCTGTGGCATTCTTGCCCAGGTTAGTTGTCGCCCCTCGAAGGAAAAAGCAAAAAGTAGTCTGGTCCTCTTGTCAACTGGGATAGAAAAGAATGCATTTTTCAGATTTATCACACTGAACCAAACAGCGTCTGCTGGGATGGCAGATAATAACTGAGTAATGCCAGGTACAATAGGGGCTATATGCACAATGATGTTGTTGATTTCCCTTAAATCGTGCACAAAGCTAACTGAACCATCTGCTTTTGCCACAGGATTTATGGGAGTGCTGAAGGGTGAAATCACCTCTTCCAAGATGCCTTTGTTTAAAAATTTGTCGATCATTGGCCTCAAGCCCTCAATTTTTTCTGTGGACAACGGGTATTGTTTCTGGAACACTGAGATGACACCTGGTTTCACAGTAGCTTTGTAAGGTGTGCAATCTATGAGTCCCGTGTCATATTCATTTGAAGACCATAATGCAGGGTTAATGTTGTTAAGTTCTGGGTGGTTCTGTATGTTTGCAAGAATCAGTGGCACTGTTGTAGAGATTGGAATGAGATCTGAGTGTACTCTTATGCCCTGATTTTTGGCTGACACTTGTAAGTCAAGTTTAATGAACAAATCTCTCCCTAACAGGCTGACTGGGCAATCTGGTATAATGCTGAAAGCATGGTTTGTGATGTATTCCCTGTCCATGGTCTCAAGTGGTAGTGAGTCAGTTTTGAAAGTTTTGGTCAAAACCCCATTAATTCCCATAAAGGGCTCAGATTTTCTCAATGGTCCTTTGTACAAATCTTTACTTAACACACTTGAAGTTGCACCGCTATCTACCATAAAACCTACTCTCCTTCCTCCCACTCTCAGTAGAATAACAGGTGTGTCTTTCCAGTGTGTGGTGACCTGTGTGAAAATCGGGGTACCTCCCTCCGTGCAGCATCAGTATGATTGTTGTTGCTGATTCCAGTCAATGGGGAATCTTGGTTGTTGGCCTGTCTGTTGTGATCTTTGTTGAGGGAGGTTAAAAGGCTGTGTATTGGTGTTTGGTACCTGACCCTGACCCTGTCTACCCCGGTTCCTCTTGGGTTGTATACACTGTCTTGCCCAATATCATTCTTTTCCACAGTTATAATAACAGTTATTAGGTATCTGATCTTGTGGGTGTCCCTGTTGTGTGTTCTGGTTATAAATAGTATGTTCTCCTCTTCTCCTTCCCCTGCCCCCTCCCCTGTTGTTGGCATAGGCATGTGTGGGTGTAATTTTCCTCACTTCAAAACATCCTGCTGATTCCTTTTCATAAAGGTATTTTTCAAAGGTGACAGTATCATCTGAGGTCCATGAGGATACACCTTGTTTCACTGGAAGGGTTAATTTGTCCGACAGATTGTTAATGAATGTGGAGATAATCAGGCTGTCGTTCTGGAGGGTAGGGAGTCCCGCCTCCAGTCTCCAACAGTCCATGAATCTCTTCCAAAACTCAGTAACAGACTCTGTGGGTTTTTGTTTACAAGCTACAGCAATAGGCAGAGATGATTTTTGTTTGAATACCTTATTCATATGATCCTCGACTTGTGTCCAAATCCTCTTCATTCCTTCTTCTGTATTGCATATGTACCGGCTGGCATCAACAGTTCCATCTACTAGTGTAGAAATGGATGGGACTTTATCCCAATCCCAAGCAGTATGTGTCCCTATGATGCCGTCTATTATGAGCCTTAAATCTTCTTTGTACAATTTCTGCCCTTACAAGCCTTTTTTAAGATAGGTGATGGTTCCTAAAGGAGCCTCTGTGGGTTTGGGGCAGTGTTTGATAATTTTATTAAGGTCCTCGATGTCCATGGGTTTCTTCATTAAGTGTTCTCCTATTGTTATGAAGGGTGCACTGAGTTCTACCTGTTCTTCTTTGGCTTCTATTCCCTTGCTGCGTGTATTGTACTTATGTTGTTCTGCAGCTTTCTGTTGTTCTAGACTGTATTTTGTTTTCTCTAAGTCGTCATGGATCTGTGTAAATGTAGCACCTATGTCTTCTTCCTGTATCTCCTGCATACTTGGATATATGTGTACAGGGTTTAGTGTGAGATGGGGTGCAGGGGCAGACGGGACAGTGTAAGGTGGTGGGTTTGGCTTCTCAGGCACGTCTTTTAATTCTCTTCTTTTCTCCATTTTATGTAACTGACTGTCATCCTTTGGGGTCTTATTAGTTTTCCCTTTCTTCTTATTTGATTCTACATTATACCAATGTGGTGCTATCTCCAACCACTGTTCCCCCCCTTGTATCATGTAATCCATATCCCAGGACGGGTCATGGTCAAAATGTGGCCATGCTTCTTTGTCTCCCAGACAAAGACCCTTTATCATGTCCATGTGGTACGGGCTATTATCGCTGTCCCTGGGAAAGGGGCTAGCAGCTTGCATGAACTCTGTCTGATATTTTAATGATGCTACTTTCCTAGGACTGGCTGTACTGAACTGTTAAGGCTCCGACAAATCCTGTCAAATAGGCAAAGGACTCAGGTCTGATCACAAAATATCTGAGAGTTTCATCAAACATATAATTTGCAGACCTCCACAACACAGTAAAACAACAATCCAATGTCCTTAAAACTCTATGCAAATAGTGAACTTTAGTCCATACACTTACCACCCGGACATCAGTATCCTTATATCAACTCTAATATTCTTATACTTTAAAACAACTTTAAAACAACTTTAAAAGCTCTGTCCTTGTCTCCATCCTTGTCTCCCTGAGACAATATTATCTAGTGCGCACTATATTTTCTCTGAGTGATCCTCATGGCGGACTCCCGGAGTCCCCGGGTCAATCCCCCAGACTCCCGGAGTCTGTTCCCTGTATCCCTGATACAGTAATTATACTAGAAATTGTAGGTTCTACTTACTAGATCGAGACGTGGTCCTCGGATCGGCCAGAGGACAACAACAGATGTCTTTCTTATCGGACCCGAGGATGACCTTCTCGATCCCGGACGAGACCCCAAACTGTTAGGAAATCTCAACGTCCCTCTGGTACCCCTGCCACCAAACTTCTAGTATCGGCTTGGTTTGAGTCTTGTTCTGACGTCAGGAGAGAGCTTAGGGAATAACAGACACAACAATGATGTACTGAATGAACACTCTGAAGTTTATTTTTAATACACACAGGTTATATAGAGGGGGTTTTACCCCCTTTATTAGCATATCAACGTAAGTTATTTATTCAACCTATCATATTAACACGTTCTATTCTACAGGCAAAAAAGAGCAACAAAAACGGAACTTCCATAATAGGAATATTGTCCGGGAGTAGTGCCAAAGAGATAAGATTCAGGGTTACAGAGAAAAGAAACTTAACAGCAAACAGAGTTAGTTTCTAACAGAGAAAATAAACTTAACAGCAAACAGAGTTAGTTTCTAACAGAGAAAAGAAACTTAACAGCAAACAGAGTTAGTTCTAACATATAAAAACATGGATTCCTTTCACAGGCCATCGCATAAAATGTTTTACAGGGTCAGCTCACCTGCAGGCACTAGCATATAATGGTTAACAGGGTCAGCTCACCAGCAGGCCCGAACCTAAAATCTTTTACAGGGTCAGCTAAATTTCAGGCCCGCAACTCAAAGCTTTTGCAGGGTCAGCTCACCTGCAGGACCACAACTCATGCTGCCTTGCTTTGAAGTAGTAGCCGCAGCCGTTTATCAGGCTCCCTCTCCGAAATCGAACAATGATTCCCCGTTACCAGTGGTCACCATGTTAGGTGCATAAAAGAACATCGAAAGTTGATAGGGAAGATATCCAAATGGATGGTGGACGTCACAGGGACGTGCGATCAGGCAGAAGTTATCTAGAGTCAACAAAGCGGCAGCAGGGCCTCTCCTGTATAACGTTTCCTCATCCAAAATACTGCAGTGACATTCCCTGTAATTTTTTTATTACTTATTCCAATAAAAGGGCATGTTAAGAGTCCTGTATTGTTATTTATCGTCACTACCTCCCCGAGTCGGGAGTGGGTAATTGCTGCACGGCTTCTGCCTTCTTTGGATGTTTCTGCTTTAATAACTTGACCCACCCTCTCTGGGTGGTTCACAATTATGGGAAAAAAAGGGGCAAGGCAACAACAGCCAATCAGATTTCAGCCATTGACCTCCCTTGGATGTGGTATCACTTTCTCAACCTCCCTCCCCGGCATGGAACCCTGATTCCCCGTTACCCATGATCACCATAGTAGGCGCATAAAAGAACATCGAAAGTTGATAGGGAAGATATCCAAATGGATCGTGGATGTCACATGGACGTGCGATCAGGCAGAAGTTATCTAGAGTCACCAAAGCGGCAGCGGGGCCTGTCCTGTCTAACGTTTTCTCATCCAAAATACCACAGTGACATTCCCTGTAATTTTTTATTACTCATTCCAATAACAGGGCATCTTAAGAGTCCTGTATTGTTATTTATCATCACTACCTCCCTGAGTCTGCTGCAAATTGCAGTGCGCCTGCTACCTTCCTTGGAATCTTGAACTTTAATAACTTGTCCCACCCTCTCTGGGTGGTTCACAATTAGGAAAAAAAAGGGGCAAGGCAACAACAGCCAATCAGATTTCAGCCATTGACCTCCCTTGGATGTCGTATCCATTTCTCAAGCTCCCTCTCCGGCATCGAACCCTGATTCCCCATTACCCGTGATCACCATGGTAGGCGCAGAAAAGAACCTCGAAAGCTGATAGGATAGGGCAGACATCCAAATGGATCGTCGCCGTCACGGGGACGTGCAATCGCCCAGAGGTTATCAAGAGTCACCAATGCAGCAGGCCCTCGCCCCTAAGGTTTTAGATTGTCAGATCAGCAGGCCCTTTCTTTAAATGTTTTTGAGGGTCACCAGCAAGCCATCAATCATAATTTTTCAAGGGTGTGTATGATGCCCTCCTTTATGTGTAACAAAGGGTGTTTTGAAGTGCCGGTTCCTTGTAATTTTTGGCAGGCCTTTCACTTAGTGCATAGGCTTGTAGGAGTGTAGGAGTGTAGGAGTCCTATTACCCGAACAGTTGTACCACAATGAGGCCCTCCTTTATGTTGTATGCAGGCTGTTTCGGAGTGCCTCTTTCTGGTATTTTTTTGCAGCACTTGCACTTTATATACAATTGAATATACAGGAAAGAATGTTTCCTAACAATTTTTCCTGTAAAATAGATTTTTTTGGGGGGGTTTTGTGCATATTTTTGTCAGTCTGTAAAAGTGGCGTACAACTCGGACAACATGGTTCCCAGCAGCGACCTGGGAGTCCAATATGCATCCAGACATGCGTCCCCATGGTGTTCCCGATCCATTTCATGTTTCTGTCCATTTCTGACCTTTTCCAATAGACCACGCACCCTCCCCTCTTCAGAGCAGGGTGTGCCTGATTGCCTCCCCTTGACTTCCATTATACTAGGGTGCTCAGTCGAGCACACGAATATAGCAATGTGTTCGGGCTGAACACCCGAATACTTTGGTGCTTGATAATCACTAATAGACATAGTTATGATATTTATCTTAATTTTTTTTATTATTACATCAATGTTTGTACTCAGTTACTTCACTTTTAACTTTACAGACTGTTTTAATGAAGATCCAAAATTTATATGTTCAATAAAAAAAACAACTTTTAATGATTTTTCCTAACTGTAAAAACTTCAAATAAGGCTTCGTAATAGAAGACGCTTCCAACTGCAAGACTTTTCATGCAGCTAATTTCCAAAGATCTCAATTTCGCTTATTAGTGTTAATAGCCTATAGTTGTGTTCACATTTCTGATATCTGTTCAATGTATGACGTGACTGCTGACAACTTGAACATGGTACATGGAAACCAAACTTTTATTAAAGAATTCATCCTGGTTGGATTTTCCAAGAATTTGCAGATTTGTGTTACACTTTTTACTGTATTTTTGGTTATTTACATATTGACCGTTTTAGAGAACATTTTTCTGATCTTCACCGTCATCGTCAGTCCTAACCTGCATACCCCTATGTACTATTTCCTCTGTAATCTGTCTTTTCTTGATTTGTGCTTCTCATCCAGCACTGTTCCGAAATTACTCATCGATGTATTATCACAAGTAAGAAGAATCTCAGTCATCGGCTGCTTGATACAGATGAATACGGTTCTGGTTCTGGGAGGGATTGAGTGCCTATTGCTGGCGGTAATGGCATATGACCGGTATATTGCCATATGCTTCCCTTTAAATTACACCATCATTATGAGTTGGAGGGTATGTGGATATCTCACAGTCATCATGTGGTTAGGAAGTCTCATACTTTCAGTGGCTCCCACTATATTAAAACCTTTTGTCTTCTGCAAAGACAACCTACTAAACCATTTTTTTTGTGAAGTTTTGGCAATTCTGGAGTTAGCATGCAGTGAAATCTCTTTTTATAAAATAACTATTGTCATTATAGGTTTTTTCACTCTATTATCACCACCTGTTTTTATTATAGTCTCTTATATTTGTATCTTATTTTCCATCTTAAAAATTCATTCTGTGCAGGGTAGATCTAAAGCCTTCTCCACCTGCGCTTCTCACCTCATGGTGGTATTTATGTTTTTTGGGACAAGTATGACCATGTACATGGGGCAGACAAGTTTTTCAGCTTATCTGAAATATATTTCTTTGAATTATATGGTTTTTACTCCAATGTTAAATCCTTTGATATACAGCCTGAGGAATAATGAAGTGAAAGAAGCCTACAGGAAAATATTAAGCAAATATTTAGCAACTCCTCCAGTGTCACATTTTTCTAAAATTTTACAAAGTGGTTGGTCACTTTGAGAAATGTATTTTTTCTTAGATTTTTTGACATAAAGGGGTTGTCTGAGATTTTGATATTAAGGATCTATTGTCAGGATAGATCATCAATAATTGGTGGGGGATCCGACGCATGACACCCACCAGCGATCAGCTGTCAGAAGAGGTTGTGGCACTCTGGTAAGCGATGCAGCCTTTTACTGGTTCAGTGAAGTAATGTTCAAATCAGTAAAATGGCCTAGGTGCAGCTCAGTCACTTTCGAATGAAAGCACAGCTACTATACAATAGATAGCATTGCGAGAAGGACACTGTGCTCAACAAAGCAACACAGCCTCTTCAAAAAGCTGATCAACAGGGGTTCTGGGAGTCAAACTCCCGCCAATCATATCCAATCATATATTAAGGACCTATCCATGAAACAGACCATCAATATCAAAATCCCTGATGACCCCTTTAACAAAAAAATACTAGATATATGTGCAGCGGCCTATTGCCAGAGTCTGAGGGATCCCTTGCCCCTCAAGAGGTATTGTTGGGGCAAAAACACCTTCTCTATGATTTTCGGGGTCCCAATTGAAGTGGATTTATGAGCGCTCAGATAGCTGACACAGACACACTTGCTGAATCAGATTATCTCCTTTATTTTAAAGACTAGCTCCAATATATCTGTTTTTAACTGAAAAAGACCATCACATGATAATCATGACATTTGCGGTTATAAGATATAGATCATAAGACCATACAAATGTTTCCATTCCCCTCCCCCTCTCCCCCGCACTTCCTGAGACTCAGAATGAAACTTTTGCTAAAGAGGAAACTGTGGGGAGGGGGAGGGGGGGCTATCACACACATAAGGTGATGTTTTGACCTTTTCATGCCCTGGAGTTCCATTCAAGACCTGACCTACATCTCCCACACCCATATGCACAAGATGGAGGACATGTTTATACAAAATGGATTCTCATATCTCACAATTCCCCCATTTTCAGATATCTTGGAACTGACATCTTAACCCAAAGGTACTTCAGTTGGGTGTCACGCCGGTGACAGGTTTGAGAAGGTCTGAAAGAATATCTGCACATTAGTTATCTGACAGCCTCTTTTGGTTTCACTTTGTCTGTGTGTTGCTGGTATGTCCACACCCCCTGTTCAGGTGTGGATCATGTGACCTTCACCTCCCCCTATTTAGTCTGACTTTACCCATCACTCCTTGCTCTGGGTAGCTTCATTTGGTTTTTGGAAGAGCTGGAGTGTGGTTCATGGTGAAGTCCTGTTCGTCCATCATCCATCAGCCTCAGAAGTTAAGTGTTCCGCTTGTTGTGTTTTGTATCCCCCCCCCACCTTTGTTGTTTACTAGGCCTCAGCGAGACACTGGTTCCTTCACCAGGGAAGGAGCAGGTTGTCTCTGCCCGGTCATTACTATTAGAGCAACTGAGGGCCACAAGGGTTTTCTAGGTTCCTGTGTATGGGCATCTCTACCATCGAGAGGTGCCCATACGGATAGGAGTTAGGGCCAGGAGCAGGGTTTTATAGGTGGTGACCCTTTTCCTTCCCTAGCGGTGAGGCCTTGTGTCTTTTCCCTTCCTTCTTATTGTGCTTTGGTGTTCTCCCCTACAACATCCGTGACATTGGGACAGGTCCAACTGCCAGCCGGAGGCCAGTTTCCCTCTCAGGTATTGATACAGTTCCCAAGACCTCTCAATAAACCTTGTAGTTTCTCCTTTTGGTACAGAACCTGTTGGTGAACATAAACATATGCTTAATCACAGTATATACTATTATTATAATGAACACTACTTGCATTATTGTTTGTCTTGCCACCAGGGAGCCTCCACCCACCATGCTATGGGGAGAGGGACTGCAGTGGAGTTATACTTTTGATCATCAGGCCCTGGTCTTCTTTGTGAGACAAACTGCCAACAAGACATATCAAAAAGTTATTTAAAAGTCAAAGGGATTGCCAGATAAGGCAGAGTTCTTGAACTCACAGGACTGTGAGTACAGCTCCAACAGTCCTTAATTTTACTGTCAGTGTCATTGAGTCCTCTAAACAACACCTGGTGGTGTTGGATAAGTGCATTGTCCCAGTTATCCTTCAGTTGTTGGTACAGGGCCAGTGATCCCAGGATTAGGGCGGCCATCAGCAGGAGGATTCTCATCCCTGGGTGTCTGAACTTTCTTCTAGTTAGAAGAGTGTATCCAGTTAGGCTTTCCTTTAACCCTTACTGCTGTATGAGTAGTAAACAGGACTTGGAAAGGACCATCAAATCTGGGTGTCACGAAAAGGGGTTAGGGAGTAGTGCACCACTGACTCCACCCACTCCTCTGTCCCTGCCTACTTGCACTATCCGTCCTAGGCAATGGAGCGCAACTGGGCGGTGATCCCTAACCTGCGTAAGTGCAGAGGGAAGGACAGACAAATACAGGGAGGTCAAACAAGCAAGGTCAAAACCAGGATATCACAGCGGTACCAGGGAACAAGCAGAAGCAGCGTCAACCAACAAACCGAAAGCCAATACCAAGAGAAGCTAAAACAGAACAAAGGGAGCAAGCGAGGTAAGTCAAAGTCAAGCTGAAGTCAAATGCCAGGAGATACAAAAGTACAAAAGGAGCAAGCAAATACAAAGTCAAGTAACTAGCCAAAGTTCAATACAAGGATAAATGCCAACAGAGTATAACTAGGTATAGGACCTTAATCTCAGGCAACCTGTGGCCAGCAGACTGCCTGTTAAATAGGGGAGAGAGGGAGTCATGCGATGTGGCCGGCGTCACATGACTCATCCCCTTGCATACAACTGAGCACCGAGTGCCCAGTTCGGCGCTCAGACACTTCGCAGTCACTATGGGAGCGGAGGACGCCGGCCACGCTAAGGAGACGTGCGCGGCCGGGTCCTCCAAGCCCCCCATTACTCAGGAGACAAGGACGCAGCACACATCCTCACTCCGAACATATTGCAGGGCACCAGCGGCACTGAATGAACGGAATGCGAAGTTGGCACCCTGTGACACTGGGATCCAGGACTTTTCTCACATGTCTCTATCACCACCCAGTATCCTGGTTGCAGACTGTGTGTTCCTTCTACTGAATCTGGATCTGGAAGGGAAGCAAACACTTGTTAATGGGTGTGCTCAAGCCTCTTTGAGAGGGCCCGCACGTAGCTTGTTAGGCTATCATAGTTCATTTGCAACTGTTGTGGAAAATACAATTCTAATCTGGGGGCACTTCCAAACAGAATCTCAAATGGGGATAATCCTGTCTGATTGGATAACTTCAGGGACACCATACCTGCACACCAGTTCACTTCTTTGCTGTGTTCTTTGCATTTGCCTTTGCTACTGGGAAGGCTTCCGGCCACTCTGAAAAGAAATCAACACACACACAAATTCATATAATCCTACCTTAGGCAGTTGTATATAGTCTATCTGCAGTCTCTGGAACGGGTAAAGTGGCCTGGGAGTGTGCTTGCTTGGACCAGGATTGTTCAATGCACAGACCATACATCCTTGTACAAACCGAGCGGCTACTGTAGAAAATCCTGGAGCAATCCACCCTGCATTAACCACATTTACCATGGCACCTTTTAATAGGTGAGTGTGCCAGTGGGCCTCCTGAGCCATAGCTGGGTATAGAGGGCATGGTAGACAAATTTTGTCCTTGTTTCTCCAAATTCCATGTTCGTCAGGTTTGGCCCCTTATTTGGCCAAAGTTCTTTTTCCTCTGGAGGGGCTTATTCGAGCATTCTTTGAAATTTACTTACAGAAATGTCCTCAGGTCTCAAGGCTCTCATCGGGGTGGCGTCAGCATTTAGTGGCTGGAGTGCAGCTTGTTTGGCTGCCTTGTCTGCCTGATCACTGCCTTTTGCTTCCACCGTGGTACATCTTGTATGAACCTTTACCTTAATTATAGCAACCTCCTTTTGAGTCCGTGTAGATGTTCACCTTCTTCCCCTTGGCCAATTTACACGCCTCCGTGAGTGCCTTCAGCTCGACCTCTTGCGCTGACATGTGAGGTGGGAGTGGTTCAGCTATCCCTACCTCATGCTGTGTGGCCACTGCATATCCAGTGTGGAACCAGCCGTCGTTTCCCATGAACCTGCTTCCATCTACAAAATACTCAAAATTAGGGTTATCAAGGGGGTTTTCATGTACATGATTAAATTGTGACGTTTCTTGTTGCATTAATTGTACACAGTCATGGGGGTCATGTTCCATCATGTCATTTAGGAGGCTGCCTATACCTTCTATGCCCCCTTCCCCCATTTCTGAATCTGTGATTGGTAACAAAGTAGCAGGATTCAGAGTAGTACATCTTTTGAAAGAAATGTTAGCAGGCATGAGGAGTGCACACTGGAGTCTGAGTTGCCTGGCTATAGAAATATGCTTAGGTTGAACCTGTGTTAATATGCCCTGAATGTCATGAGGTGTTTGTACAATCACCGAGTAGTCTAACACGATTTCAGAGGCTTTTTCTATCATTGCCTGCACTGCCACTAGCGCCCTGACACAGGAGGGGCGCCTCTGGTGACAGGATATAATCTGTACACCACTGGCCTCTAATGGCCACCATGCCACACTGTGACCCATAGCCACACTGTGACCCTGTATTTCTGAGCACAACAGGTTAAATTCCTCACCATATTTTGGAATACCCCGGGCTGGGTGTAATATGTCCCCAAGTGTAATATATGTCTGTATGAAAAATATATCGACCTGATTTGGTAATCCTCTGCAAATATAGTGTATGTTTATTTGGAGTAAAGAACACCCGGAGGACTTATCACCAGGATTCAACAAGAGTTACCGTATTTATCGCCCTATAAGACGCACCTGCCCATAAGACGCACCTAGGTTTTTGAGGAGGAAAATAAGAAAATAAATATTTTGAACCAAAAGGTGTGCTTTTGATGGGTTTTGAACTACCGTAATGGTGGTCTGTGGATGACACTGTTATGGGGGCATCTGTGGATTGCACGGTTATGGGGGCATCTGTGGATGGCACTGTTATGGGGCCATCTGTGGATGGCACTGTTATGGGGCCATCTGTGGATGGCACTGTTATGGGGGCATCTGTGGATTGCACTGTTATGGGGGCATCTGTGGATGGCACTGTTATGGGAGCATCTGTGGATGACACATATATATAGCATCTTATGTGTCATCCACAGATCCCCCATAACAGTGTCCCTGTGTAGTGAATGGGGGCCGGCATCTGTTTCTGTAATGGCAGCGGGGCCCGGTGCAGTCACTGTACTCTACTACACCGGGCCCCGCTCTCTGTAGTATACAGTAATCATATCTAACTTGTGGGTATTGTTAAAAGTATTCCAATCCTCTTAAATCTAGCGCTGTACTACTTACAACTAACTTCTTGGCAGTCAGGAGGCCGGGCGGGCGGGTGCTCGTAGTGTAGCTCACTGCGCTCACTGCGCCTGCGCAGCCTGCTTCATTCATAAAGTGGGTGGTGTAGGCGCAGTGAGCGTAGTGAGCTACACTACGAGCGCCCGCCCGGCCTCCTGACTGCCAAGAAGTTAGTTGTAAGTAGTAAAGTGCTAGATTTAAGATTATTGGAATACTTTAAACAATACCCACAAGTTAGATCTGATTACTGTATACTACAGAGAGCGGGGCCCGGTGAAGTAGAATACAGTGACTGCATCGGGCCCCGCTGCCATTACAGTAACAGATGTCGGCCCCCAGCCCCTCCTCTCTCTCAGCATATTCACCGGACGCAGCATTCGCCCCATAAGACGCACTGCTATCACAAGTAGCAGATTCCTGAACTTCACAGAGGTGTTTATGGCAATCCAATGAAGTAGCTTTTTTTCTTCAGAAAAAAACAAACAACCTTGGACGTACATAGGCGCTAAAATATCTCACTACTGGAAATAGTGGCGTCGCTACAGGGGGAGGGGGGGCAATTTCCCCCCCCATGTTTTTTGTTCCCCCCCCAGGTACCCCCCCCCCCGCTGATTCCCCCCAAAGCAGGCCGGTGAATACTAATGAGTGCTTTATGGAAGCGCTCATTAGTACCGAAGGACCAGGAAGCGGTAAATGCTCTGTACTTACCACTTCCTGGTCCTCGGCTGTCGGCTGTGCAGGGCTGCGCACAGCGTGAGGGCGCTCTGTGACCTCTGTGCCAGTTCAGAGCACAGTCGACTGAGGAGAGAGAAAATTGCAGGCGGCGTCCAGGAGCAGGAGAGGTAAGTGGTTTTTTATTTTATAAAAAATGTGGCTGCTGGGGGCATAATAGGGGCTAATCATGAGAGGCATAATGGGGGCTAATTGGAGGCATATGGGGGCTAATTAGAGGCATATGTGGGCTAATGAGGCATATGGGGGCTAATGATGCATAATGGGGGCTAATGATGCATCATGGGGGCTAGTGAGAGGCATCATGGGGGCTAATTAGAGACACAGTGGGGGCTAATTAGACTATTAGAGGCATATGGGGGCTAATGAGGCATATGGGGGCTAATGATGCATAATGGGGGCTAATGAGAGACATCATAGGGGCTAATTAGAGATACAATGGGGGCTAATTAGACTATTAGAGGCATATGGGGGCTAATGAGGCATATGGGGGATAATGCGGCATGAGGGCGCTAATAAGAGGCATAATGGGGGCTAATTAGAGACATAATGGGGGCTAATTAGGCATATGGGAGCTAATTAGGCATATGAGGGCTAATAAGAGGCATAATGGCTTATAATGGGGGCTAATGAGGTATATGGGAGCTAATTAGGCATATGGGGCTAATGAGGCATATGAGGGCTAATAAGAGGCATAATGTGGGCTAATGAGGCATAATTGCTTATAATGGGGGCTAATGAGGCATAAGGGCTGATATGGGGGTGATAAGAGGCATAATGGGGGCTAATAAGAGGAATAATGGGGGCTAATGAGGCATAAAGGCTTATAATGGGGGCTATTGAGGCATAAGGGCTGATATGGGGGCTAATGAGAGGCATGGGGGCTGATATGGGAGTGATGAGAGGCATAATGAGGGCTAATGAGAGGCATAATAAGTGTCATCCACAGATGCCCTCATAACAGTGTGTCTTCCACAGATTAGAGATGTCCCGGCGAACATCGCTTGTTCGCGTTCGCCGCTGCGGGCGAACATATGCGATGTTCGGTCCGCCCCCTATTCGTCATCATTGAGTAAACTTTGACCCTGTACCTCACAGTCAGCAGACACATTCCAGCCAATCAGCATCATACCCTCCCTCCCAGACCCTCCCACCTCCTGGACAGCATCCATTTTAGATTCATTCGGAAGCTGCAGTCTTAGTGAGAGGAGGGACAGTGTAGCTGCTGCTGATGATTTAATAGGGAAATCGATAGCTAGGCCAGTGTATTCAGTGTCCACTGCAGTCCTAAAAGACTCATCTGATCTCTGCTGTAAGGACAGCACCCCAAAAAGCCCTTTTTAGGGCTAGAACATCAGTCTGCTTTTTTTTTTTTTTCCTGTGTAATCTAATTGCAGTTGCCTGCCAGCGTGTGTGTCAGGCTCACAGCGTATACTGTGCCCACTTGCCCAGTGCCACCACTCATATCTGGTGTCACAGTAGCTTGCATTTAAAAAAAATAATACAATTTGACTGTAATATAATAGCAGTCAGTTGCCTGCACGCGCGTGTGTTTCAGGCCCTGCAAGTACACAGTGTCACCAGTGCAACTCATATCTGGTGGCACAGTAGCTTGCACGCATAGTAAAACTAAACTAATCTAAAAAAAATGACAGGCAGAGGCAGGCCACCCCGCAGGGGCCGTCGTGGTCGTGGTGCTGTGATTCCCTTTGGCCCTAGAATAATGCCCAGTGTTCAAAGGCCAGGTACCCTGAACTCGAAAAGTTCTGAGGACATAGTTGACTGTCTTACACAGGACACCCAATCTTCTACAGCTTCCGCTTGGAACCTTGACGCACCATCCTCCTCCAGCTTGGCTTCGGGCACCTCTCAAGTTACCACTCGCCCGCCTGCCGCCACCACCAACACTAGCACCACAGCTGCTTCACTTGATCTGTCAGAGGAGTTATTTACACATCAGTTGGAAGAAATGAGTGATGCGCAACCATTATTGCCAGAGGATGTAGATAACAGGGATATGTCTCAGTCAGGCAGCATTACACACATGGACGTACGGTGTGATGATGATGATGTTGTACCCGCTGCTGCTTCCTTTGCTGAGTTGTCAGATACAAGTGAAGCAGTTGATGATGACGATGTGTCCGTGGATGTCACATGGGTGCCCGCTCGAAGAGAAAAAGAACAGGGGGAAAGTTCAGATGGGGAGACAGAGAGGAGGAGGAGACGAGTTGAAAGCAGGGGGAGGTCATCGCAAGGTGCTAGTGGCACAGTCAGACAGCATGCATCGGCACCCGGGGTCAGCCAGACAGCACGCCAATCAACGCATGCTGTTGCCACCACCAGAATGACGTCATTGCAGAGATCAGCAGTGTGGCATTTTTTTTGTGTGTCTGCCTCTGACACCAGCGATGCCATTTGCAACCTGTGCCAAAAGAAACTGAGTCCTGGAAAGTCCAACACTCACCTAGGTACAACTGCTTTGCAAGGCACATGATCGCACATCACAAACGCCTATGGGATCAACACATGAGTACAAGCAGCACACAAACTCAAAGCCGCCATCCTCCTCCTGGTCTGGCATCTGCAGCCACGTCAACCACTGCTGTCCTCCTTGCCCCCTCTCAACCATCCGCCACTCCATCTCTCGCCTTGAGCAGTTCCTGCTCATCTGCCCACAGTCAGGTGTCTGTCAAGGACATGTTTGAGCGTAAGTAGCCAATGTCAAAAAGTCACCCCCTTGCCCGGCGTCTGACAGCTGGCTTGTCGGAACTCTTAGCCCGCCAGCTTTTACCATACAAGCTGGTGGAGTCTGAGGCCTTCAGAAAATTTGTAGCTATTGGGACACCGCAGTGGAAGGTACCTGGCCGAAATTTCTTTGCACAAAAGGCAATCCCCAACCTGTACTCGATTGTGCAAAAAGAAGTCATGGCATGTCTGGCACACAGTGTTGGGGCAAGGGTCCATCTGACCACTGATACCTGGTCTGCAAAGCACAGTTAGGGCAGGTGTATCACCTACACTGCGCATTCGGTAAACCTGCTGATGGCTGCCAAGCATGTAATGCGTGGCTCTGCAGAGGAGTTGGTGACACCGACGCTGCTGAGTCTTGCTCCACATCAACGGCACCCCCCCAGCTCCCCAGGGGCTATTCCACATCCCGGATACGACAGTGTCACGCCGTCTTGGGCTTGACTTGCCTGAAAGCAGAGAGTCACACCGGACCAGCACTCCTGTCCGCCCTGAACGCACAGGTGGATCAGTGGCTGACTCCGCACCAACTGGAGATCGGCAAAGTGGTGTGTGACAACGGAAGCAATATGTTGGCGGCATTGAATTTGGGCAAGTTGACACATGTGCCGTGCGTGGCACATGTGTTGAATCTGATTGTACAACGCTTTGTGCATAAGTACCCAGGCTTACAGGACGTCCTCAAGCAGGCCAGGAAGGTGTGTGGCCATTTCAGGCGTTCCTACACGGCCATGGAGCACTTTTCAGATATCCAGCGGCGAAACAACATGCCAGTGAGGCGCTTGATTTGCGACAGCCCGACACGTTGGAATTCAACAGTCCTAATGTTCGACCGCCTGCTCCAACAAAAAAAAAAGCCGTCAACGAGTATTTGTATGACTGGGGTGCTAGGACAGCCTCTGCGGAGCTGGGAATTTTTTTGCCACGCTACTGGACACTCATGCGCAATACCTGTAGGAGGAGGTGACAAACCTAGTCAGTCGCACCGAAGGCACCATCAGCGACCTCATCCCATTTGTTTTCTTCCTGGAGCGTGCCCTGCGAAGAGTGCTGGATCAGGCCGTAGATGAGCGTGAAGAGGAAGAGAAAGAGTTGTGGTCACCATCACCACCAGAAACAGCCTTATCAGCATTGCTTGCTGGACCTGCGGCAACGCTGGAAGAGGAGTGTGAGGAAGAGGAGTCAGAGGAGGAATGTGGCTTTGAGAAGGAGGAGGAAGACCAACCACAGCAGGCATCCCAGGGTGCTCGTTGTCACCTATCTGGTACCCGTGGTGTTGTACGTGGCTGGGGGTAGAACAGACTTTCAGTGAGATCACTGAGGACGAGGAACGGGACATGAGTAGCTCGGCATCCAACCTTGTGCAAATGGGGTCTTTCATGCTGTCGTGCCTGTTGAGGGACCCTCGTATAAAAAGGATGAAGGAGAACGACCTGTACTGGGTGGCCACGCTACTAGACCCCCGATATAAGCAGAAAGTGCCTGAAATGTTACCGAATTACCAGTCAGAAAGGATGTAGCAGTTCCAAAATAAATTAAAAAGTATGCTTTACACAGCGTATAAGGGTGATGTCACAGCACAATGGGAATCTAACAGGGGAAGAGGTGAAAGTAATACTCCTACCACGACCACGCCGGCAAGGACAGGACACTTTACAGACGTGTTGTTGATGGAGGACATGCAGAGCTTTTTAAGTCCTACGCATCGCCACAGCCCTTCGGGGTCCACCCTCAGAGAACGACTCGACCGACAGGTAGCAGACTACCTTGCCTTAACTGCAGATATCGACACTCTGAGGAGCAATGAACCCCTTGACTAATGGGTGTGCAGGCTTGACCTGTGGCCTGAGCTATCCCAATTTGCGATAGAACTTCTGGCCTGCCCCGCTTCAAGTGTCCTGTCAGAAAGGACCTTCAGTGCAGCAGGAGGTCACTGAGAAGAGAAGTCGCCTAGGTCAAAAAAGTCTAGATTACCTCACCTTTAGGCTACATGCACACGACCGTATGTGTTTTGCGGTCCGCAAATTGCGGATCCGCAAAAAAAAACGGATGACGTTCCGTATGGCATCCGTTTTTTTTTTTTTGCGGATCTGTTTGTTTTGCGGATACATTGTAATAATGCCTATCCTTGTCCGCAAACTAGAAAAAAATAGGACATGCACAATTTTTTTTGCGGAGCAACGGAACGGACATACTGATGCGGACAGCACACTGTGTGCTGTCAGCGTTTTCTGCGGACCCATTGAAATGAATGGGTCCGCATCCTATCCTCAAAAAAAACGGATCGGACACGGAAACAAAATACGGTCGTGTGCATGAGGCCTTATTAAGATGAATGAGGCATGGATCCCGAAGGGACTGACAGTGGGCGATACATTTGACTAATAAAGGCCTGGTGATGATGAGATGAGATGCCTTGGGCTAAAAATGGTCCACACGCTGCTGTATTTTATCTCTGCATGCCGGATGACTTGCGTGACTTATCTGCCACCAACTAGGGTTCAAGCCAAAATGTTTTAGTGCACTTTCTGCCTGGAAAACATAAATTTTTCTGGCCGCTGCTACAGCATGAGTACATACCTAATTTTTCTGGCCTCTGGTGCTGCATTGTGGCTGCAAAAAAAAAAAAGGCACATACATGTGTCAATTCCCCTTCGTGATCGTTACCTTGTTGTGGTGAAGGGGCTTGCGTATCACAATGAAGCGACCACCTCTATGTGTTGGCAATTGCAATGTTGGCACACCCCAGATGATAAGGTCGTTGCTTCATCGTGAACAGACCAAAAGCGATCGGCTGGATAATATTGCATAGAAAAAACATTAATTTTCTTTGTGATCATCTAAGGTGATCATTAAAGCCTACTGGGCCAACAATGGGTCCACACTGCAGAATCATTGTTTTCTGGGTCACTTAACTGTCACTGAACTACCTCAGCACGACCATAGTCTTTGTAAAACCCCCATCGCCTGCAATCTCCCAAATGTGCGCACGAGCACAGTCATAACTACACCAAGATTGATGCATAGAGGAATAAAATTTATGTCATGAGTGTGTCAACTATTGACAACTCTTTGCGGTTGTCTAAAATCTATTCCATTCACGTCCCCTGATAGGGGACGTAACAGGGATTAAACTGATAGGAATAGTACTACTTAACACACCACTCATATCTGGTGGCACAGTACATTGCACGGCGCACGCGCAATGCCCCAAATTGGAAGTAGGAGGACCAACCAAGCATCTTTTTCCATCTCCCGGTTCCTAAAATCTATTCCATACACTGGCCCCTGATAGGGGACAAAACAGAGCTGGGTATTTTTTGGCCACATTACTGAACGCTCATTACTGCACTGCACTGAACGCCACATTACTGAACGCGGTTCAAGACCACCAGAATATCGCCCTACCCGGGTGACACGAAGAGGCAACAGAGGAGGACCTTCCTCTGGACCCAACACGGCTCCAATGACGACTAGATCTCAGGTAACGCAATCACTGGTTATCAATATATCATCCCAGACACTAAGTCCCACTCACATGTCTCTGCTTGAAAAAGGTTTATCATTTTGTCCGGCATATACTTTGAACACCTTCCAGTTAGAACTAGATTTACAACGGTTATTTAGGAATCTCAGGTTAAAGGCACATTTTGGCACTACACCAATCCCTAAGAAAACTCCCATAGAACCTCCGACATCACTTATCTCCCTAAACGACTTAAAGCTACGAACAAAAAGTACCTACATGCCACCGAAGAATCATCCACCCATAGAAACATTTATCAAATTAGTTCAGAGAGATGTAGAACACTTCAGAAAGGATAAAGAACAGGGCAATCTCAAATTCAATAATAATCTAACAAACACAGATAGACAAACATTGAGGAACATGTCGGATCTGAAAGGAGTGGTTTTCAAACCAGCTGACAAAGGGGGAGCGCTAGTTGTGATGGATAAAGCAAAATATATATCTGAAGTCATGCGCCAATTAGGCGACACTGAGGTCTACCAACAATTATCAAACAATCCTACTCCATCCATCGCCAATAAAATCCGCAACACCCTCCAGCAATATAGGGAAGAAAAAACAATAGACGAGAATACCGTGAATTTCCTGACAAACCATCATCCGATTATCCCTGTCTTTTACAGTCTACCCAAAATACACAAAGATCTGCAAAATCCACCAGGGCGTCCGATAGTCGCCTCCACTGATTCCATTTTATCACCCATATCTATTTTCCTAGAGAAAATCCTAACACCTGAAATTAAAAAAAACAAATCCTTTCTGTTGGACACCACCTCCTTCCTGGACATCATCCATAATTTAGATCCTCTCCCCAATAATACACTCACATGGGACGTCACCAGCTGGTATACGTCGATACACCACAAAAAGGGACTATCAGCAGTAGAAAAAATACTAACAAAGGCAGACAAACACCCAAAAAATAATATCACTATGTATGGATCTCTTAGAGATCGTTTTGTATAACAATTTTTTCATTTTCCAAGATCAATTTTACCTGCAAAGACAAGGAACGGCCATGGGATCAAATGTAGCCCCACCGTATTCCAATGCCTACATGGCAGACTTCGAAGAGACACATCTGTACCAAGATGCATGTTTCAATTCACACGTCATCCTATGGAAAAGGTATATCAATGACATTTTTTGCATCTGGAAGGGCACGACAGATACCCTACTTGATTTTCATAATTATATTAATTCAATTACCCCGAAACTTCAATTTACAATCAATTATGACCCAACATCCACATCCTAGACACAATAGTGCACAATAGTGCAGAAAAAAGAGGAAGGGACGATCTTAACCGATTTGTATAGAAAACCTACAGACAGAAACAATCTTTTACACTTTACCACTTTACCAGTTTTCATCCCACTAGTACAAAAAAATCTCTTCCCACCTCTCAATTCCACAGGATTCAAAGGATAGTACAAACCAATCCCTTGGTGACAAGAAGGATAGAGGAAATGCGAGACCGCTTCCTAGAAAGAGGTTACCCACCGAAACTTCTCCAACCCATCGCTCGTGACAGTCGACCTACACCTGCCCCCTCTAAAAGAATTCAGTTTGTCCACACATTCCATCCATGTGCCCGCAAAGTTCAACATATCATACAAGGCCATTGGCATCTCCTCAAAAAGGCATATCCCAAGATAGAAGAATTTAACAATCCTATTCTAATGTGTAACAGACGTCCGAGAAACCTCAAAGACATACTGGTAAGGGCAGACATAGGTTCCACAACACGTATTCCGAGACAGCTGCTCTTCCGTACTCAAAAGAAAGGCACCTTCCCGTGCCTTCATTGCACTCAATGCTCCCACGTACTGAAGGGGTCAAACATCCATCATCCACAATCAGGCAAATCACTCCCCATTCACGATTTTTTCAGCTGCGACTCAGACTTCGTTGTCTATCTCCTAAAATGCCCGTGTGGCCTCGTGTACGTGGAAGAAACCACACAAACCATTAGAAACAGAATTTGCCAGCATAAATCAAACATCAGAAAACAGAACCTCTTACTTCCAGTTCCTTGGCATTTCCATCAGGCAACACACAACATTTCCCAACTAAAATTCCAAGTCATTGAACATGTTCCTGCATCTAGACGTGGGGGGGATAGAGTAAAACGTCTCAAATTAAGAGAAGCATTTTGGATCCACAGACTGGAAAGCCTAGAACCCAAAGGTTTGAACAAGGAATACGAAATCCAGAGTCTGCTATAATTCATTTTGATACATCAAGCCGTATTCATAATAATAACCCTTTTTCTTTTCCCTTCACAGGCTTATTGACGATCCGGGACCCCTCCTAATGCCGCATAGTATCCTTTGACACTGGTTTAGATTGCCCCCCTTTTCTTTTCTTTTCTTTTCTTTTTATTCTTCTCTTTTTATTCCTCTCTCTCTTTTTCTTTTTCCTGTTTCCCCCCCTTTTTCTCGCTTCTTGTTCCTCTTTTCTCTCTTATTACCTCTTACCCACAACTGTTGCTATTAGTCTCCTTATTCTTCTAATACTACATCTTGCCTTTACTATTCTCATTTCCATGTTTCCTTCTTTCCATATCCTTTCTTAGCCCCCCTTCAGTATTATAGTCTGATTTGAATAGAATATATACTGTTCTTCGTTTTTTCTAGTCTCCATTGGAATCACAGTTAGGCTCATTCACACGTCAGTATTTTTCTATAATCCGAATTTCGGTCCGTTTTTTGCGCATCCGTCGTTCCTGAAAATGTTTCCGTATGTCATCCGCAAAAAACGGAAACAAGTCTGAATTTCACAAAGCAAATAAAGTTGTTTGGATTTCTTTGAAAAATAAAAAAATAAAAAAATGAATAAAAGTCTAGTTATGTGTTACCTCAGGTGCCATTTTCTTTGGTTCATCGTGAGGTAAAGAGCTCTGTGTGGAAATTTTGCTGTTTAGCCATTTTTCGGTGCAAACTCTACTGCGATAACATGCTGAAGGATATTTCTGGAGTTCTGTTCCATTGGGTCCTATTTTGTTTATTTGGACATCAAGCAGCAATGTTGGAAGAAGAACCGGAGAGGAGGAGGAGGAGACAGTGGATTCATCCCATTGTTGCGCAGAGACATCAGAAGGGACAATTTCATACTCTTTATAATGATCTGCGTCAAGACCCCTTCAAGTTTCAAAATTTTTGCCGTATGTCCATGGAGTCATTTGATCACCTTTTGTCGTCTCTCCACCCAGACCTTAACTTCATGGACACTAGCATGCGGCGCAGCATCTCTTCCGAACAAAGACTTATTGTCACGTTGAGGTAAGGTTTTTTCGGTAATGTGAATATTTTGTGTTTTTTTTTTTGAAGCAAACAAATTTTTTTTTTTCCCCACAGATTCCTTGCAACTGGAAATTCATTTGCATCGCTGCACTTTGAATTTTTGCTAGGGATCTCAACTATCTCTGGGATTGTCTGCCATACGTGTCAAGTCATATGGCAGCGACTCAGAGATGCGGTGATGCTCACCCCCAAGGCGGAAGATTGGCTTCGTATCGCCGAGGGATTTTACCAATCAGCGCAGTTTCCAAACTGCATTGGGGCACTGGACGGAAAGCACATCCGTGTGAAGAAGCCGCCTCACTCAGGGTCCCGGTACTTCAATTACAAGCAATGTTTTTCTGTAGTGCTGATGGCCTTGGTTGACAGTAACTACAAGTTTGTAATTGTGGATATCGGGGCCTATGGGAGCACTTCAGACAGCCGCATCTTTAGTGTTTCCAGAATGGGTGAACGGCTTCGTGAAAACCAGCTTGCCCTGCCAGAGCCAAGAAGACTACCCGGATCTGCAGGTCCGCCGGCTCCATTTGTGATCGTGGCAGACAAAGGATTTACATTGTCACACCACCTGAAGCGGCCCTCCCCTAGACGCGATCTAGATGACAGGAAGCGCATCTTCAATTATCGATTGACTCGCGCCTGTCGGTATGTGGAGTGCGCTTTTGGAATACTGTCCAGTAGGTGGAGAGTATTCATGTCATCCATACAGATGAATCCGGACAATGCCACCCTGGTGATTCAGGCTTGTGTACTGCTGCACAACTTCACCAGGATACATGATGCCTTCGCTGATGCTGATATTGGTCAAAATGAGCCATCTTCTGTCAATTTTGATCAGAGTCGGACTCGACGACCGGGAACGGCTGGGCTAGCTGTTCGGGAATTCTATGCCGACTTTTTCAGCAGTCCAGAGGTGGCATTACCGTGGCAATTGGAAGCCATCCGTGGAAGACGTTGATTTCAGCTTGAATCTGGTTTTCAAATTCCTATACAAATTTACATTTTCTTAGTTTAGTTAGATCCCCTGTTGTTAGTTTAGTTTAGGGACTTGCAAGATAATGAGGACCCTTGACGTGGGCTTGCGAGCTGAGGTATTTAATATTTGACAAATGACTATCATTATATCAAATTTTAGTGATAGTGTTTTAAAATTTTTTATTTTTTTTATTTTTATTAAATACCTTCAAATACCTCAAAATAACATTTATTCAAAATTGTCTGAAATGTGTTTTTGTATTGTGCATTTGGAACCACAAAATTTTTTTTTTGGAACTAAAATTTTTTTAAGAAATGTGTGTTGAACTTAAATCTTATTATTTATATGTTATTAACTCTAATTGTCTAAATAAAAATTAATAGACATATTTAAATGAAAAAAGACATTTATTACAGTACGAATATTTTTTAAAAGGAAAAAATTAAAGATCAAAAAGATCCCTTGTAAAAGAACTGGGGGGACGAGATCCCTCTGAAGACCTGGGTTGTCCATGTTGAAATGGGTAACTCCCCTGGGTAGAGGTTTCTCCACGATATGACCGAGATGCTGGTGGATAGTGGGAATAAGTATCCTCAAATGGCCTCCAATTGAGCATTTGATCTCGATCACGCTCCAAATTGTGAACCGTTTCAAGGGGTTCTCGTGGACCTGCAAACAGGTCCATTAAAAGTGCCACAGCAGATAGACACCGAGATTTTCGTTCTTCTGGTATTTTTTGAAGTAAGGGCACCAAACTCTTGACCATTTTTTCGTACGCACTCTCACCACGATTCTGGTTTAGATACTCCATAACCCTTGATTCAACAATGGTTCGAGTATCTAAAGCAGAATCGGGGGGAGGGGGACCCCTACGTCTACCAGAGGAACGACGCTGGGTGTTTATCTGCTGTGGCACTGCGAGATTTTCTTGTACTTCCTCTGAGACGGTTGGCAAAGGTGGATTTTCTTCCGTTGATGCAGGGGCAGATGTATTTTCAACGGAAGATGGTCCCGATGCTGCTACGGCTTCAACCGGGTCTTGGCTGAGGTTATCAACGGTCCTGTAAAATAATTTCAAAAGTATTATTAAAGTTAATTATTCAAGGAAATATAAATCAAAATTGATTATTATTTGACAGACATGCTGATCCGGGAAACGTCTAGCAGTTTCAAAACTACATTTCCCAACATTTCAGAATGGCATACAGAAAGCGGCGGCCCTGCTCTTCTGGGTGGACGCATATACACGTCCTCCCGCGATAGGCGAGATTTCCTGTGAACGCGCGCACATAGGCGCGCGCGTTCACAGGAATGGAAGGTAAGCGAGTGGATCTCCAGCCTGCCAGCGGCGATCGTTCGCTGGCAGGCTGGAGATGCAATTTTTTTAACCCCTAATAGGTATATTAGACGCTGTTTTGATAACAGCGTCTAATATATCTGCTACCTGGTCATCTGGTGGTCCCTTTTGCAAGATTCGACCACCAGAGGACACAGGTAGCTCAGTAAAGTAGCACCAAACACCACTACACTACACTACACCGCCCCCTGTCACTTATTAACCCCTTTTATGAACCACTGATCACCCCTGATCACCCCATATAGACTCCCTGATCACCCCCCTGTAATTTTTTTGGACCAAGTTAGTGGAAATAAATTTTTTTCCTTACAAAGTCTCATATTCCACTAACTTGTGCCAAAAAATAAAATCTCACATGAACTCACCATACCCCTCACGGAATCCAAATGCGTAAAATTTTTTAGAAATTTATATTCCAGACTTCTTCTCACACTTTAGAGCCCCTAAAATGCCAGGGCAGTCTAAATAACACACATGTGACCCCATTTCGGAAAGAAGACACCCCAAGGTATTCCGTGAGGGGCATAATGAGTCCATGAAAGATCGAAATTTTTGACCAAAGTTATCGGAAAGGGAGACTTTGTGCGAAAATACAAAAAAAACAATTTCCGCTAACTTGTGTCCAAAAAAAAAAAGTACAATGAACTCACTATGCCCATCAGTGAATACCTTTGGGTGTCTCAGAAAGTCAGAGCTGCTTCAAAAAGCGGAAATTCACATTTTGTACCATAGTTAGTAAACGCTATAACTTTACCCAAACCATTTTTTTTTTTAGCCAAGCATTTTTTTTTTAACAAAGACATGTAGAACAATAAAAAAATGCATTGATCCAGAACTGATCATTCATGGGCCGCGTGCGAGAGTTGATTTCACAGGTCGACCCAGAAACGCCAGTCTGAAAGGCACCAAACTAATCATCAAGATAACATTGAAATAAAATCTAAAATAAAACATTACTTACGGTCGAGTATCCATGATTGGCCTTAAGAATTGTAAATTGGCCGTATACAAATATGGCTTTTTGGCCAGCGATCCGTCACCACTTTTTTGACGCTGGTTCATTTCCCGCTTAAATTGGTCCCAGCAGGAGTACCAGCGGTTTTTTATTTTGCTGACTAGGTAAAAAAAAAAAAAAAAAAAAAAAAAAGACATATTTTAAATTTGCCAAAATTATAAAAAAACAACATATATGAGATTTAAACAGTATTCAAACACTCATCTACTCAATTTACTGTATTAGCTGTAAGGCAGGCATGCACTACCTCAGGCCCTCATGCTGTTTCCAAACTACAACTCCCAGCATTTCTGCACAGGCGACAGCTAATAGCCTATAGCATGGCATGTTAGGTGTTGTAGATTGTCCAAAGCTGTATGGCCACAGCTTGAGCAGCCATGCTCTAAGGAGTTAACATGTTTGCAAGGCCTAAAAAAAGTAGCCATATGCAGCTGGATAATAATGCCTTGCTATGCACAGGTTTGCAAAGTAAAAATCTGGGACTGGGGGCTTAAAATGTTTGCAAACCAGTAAAAAAGCATGCATATGCAGATGTATAGTAATGCCTTGCTATGCACAGGTTTGCTAAGTAAAATTCTTAGACGTAAGGATTAGAAAAGTTTGAAAAGCAAAAAAAAGCAAGACTATGCAGCTGGATCTTTATGCTATATGGAATGCATGGTCGGCCTGCTGCTCTCCAAATGCTGAACATTTACTACTCTAGACAGCACGTCATAGGAGGAGTAGTAGTTTGTAGAGCCATAGTTTTCACATTCCTGAATACATGCACTTCGTACAAGAAATATGACCAGACATATATACATATATAAATTACTCACTGATGAGGTGACGCTTCTTTGAGTCTGCTTTAGCAAATTCAGCCCCGTCTATTTCTTGGGCAATCTCTTCCCATGACCTTTCCTTCTGGACTCGGTCATGGTAGGAGTCCAGTCGGGTATCCCATAGGTTGGGACGCTCTTCAATTAGCGTTATTAATTTCTCCAGATCATAGAGTGGCATCCTGACAACTTTAAATTCAGTATGATTTTAAAAAAAGATGATCCAACTCTGCAAAGCCCTTCCCCTTTGATTTCTGTGGGCAGGATTTAATTTCCAGGAACGGAATCCGTATAAAACGGATGACATATGGAATGACATCCGAATGTCTTCCGTTTTATACAGATCCATTGACTTTGTATTGTACCAGGATCCGATTTTTGCGGAAAAGAATAGGACATGTTTTATATTTAAACGGACATCCGGAATGGAACAACGGAAACGGACAGCACACATTGTGCTGTCCGATTTTTTCCAGGACCCATTGAAAATAATTGGGTCCAGATCTGGTCCTGATCTGTTCCGCAAAAAACGGAACAGATCAGGAAAGAAAAAAAGGACGTGTGAATGGACCCTAAGATCCGAGGGATCACGTGGTTGCGCTCCATGAGCCATGTGATCACGCTACTTTACCTAGCTTACTTCCGGTCTCACTGGCCGATACCGGAAGTTTCTTGCGTTCCACATGCGTTCCATTACTACCTCACTTCCGGTTCCACGGCCGATACCGGAAGTGAGGTTCACAGGGCAGAGACGCGGGCTGCCTTTAAAAACCAGACTTTTTCTCCTCCAACCAGCGCCACTTTCACCAGCGGTACTTCCGCAACATACTCTTACAGAGCGCCAGTCTACTCTTCTTCTCTCCATCACCAGCGGCATTAGGCAAGCGTGTTCCGGACGCCGGTAGGTCTCACAGACCTCAGGATAGCCTACCATAGTAATACTTTGCCTGCACAAGATAGTAATAGTTTGCCTACACAAACTATGTTATATCCACATTATTTTCCTTAAACTGCATATTTTACCTAGGGTAATGGATGTGATATGGTGATAACCAGTTGAATACATTGCGGTACCAGGACTATTTAATTCACTTTGCAAGGACTGATCTACGATATTTATAAACTTTTAGCATGACGACCACTGTGGAACATGGTATGGGGTCTCTTGTTTTGGAGATTTCCCCTTGATTGGTTTGAGATGAATTGAATTTTGACCAATATGTGAAATATATAGATGAAATTCTATTATACATGTATACTCTTGTATATCAAACTATGATGTACATGTTCTCCTATGATATGTAATGTATACTGAAACAATATATCTTATGTTTACGGCAGTCTGAAGAAGGCCAATAGGCTGAAACGTTACATTGAAGCCGCAATATCTATTCAATAAAAAAGAAAAACAAGCGTTCAAATTGCGTCCTTTTGCAGAGGTGACAAACCTGGTCAGTCAAACCCAAGGCAACATCATCGACCTCATCCCATATGCGTTTTTTCTGGAGCGTGCCCTGCGAAGAGTGCTGGATCAGGCCATAGATGAGCATAAAGAGGAAGAGTTGTAGTCATCATCACCACCAGAAGCAGCCTTGTCGTCGTCGATTGCTGGACCTGCGGCAATGCAGAGGGAGGAGTCTGAAGAAGAGGAGTCAGAGGAGGAAGGTGGCTTTGAGGAGGTGGAAGACCAACCACAGCAGGCGTCCCAGGGGGCTTGTTGTCACCTTTCAGGAACCCTTGGTGTTGTACGTGGCTGGGTGGAGGAAGAGACCTTCAATGACGTCAGTGAGGACAAGGAACGGGACATGGCTAGCTTGGTATCCAACCTTGTGCAAATGGGGAGTTTGCGGTTGTGCAAATGGACTGTTTGCGGTTGTTTGCGGTGCGTTAAATGGGGAGTTTGGTCTGTCATAGTTTGGTCTGTCACTGTGAAGCGGGCGTAACCCATACACTACCTGATCGATACAACATCATACCTGATGTTTTAAAGTACGTTATTTCAAACAATTTAGGAATGTTAGGTGATTTATGCCCTTTATGGATTAAAACCCGACTCTGCGTGAACTACGTAATTTTCCATGGGAGTTTTGCCATGGATCCCCTCCAGCATGCCACAGCCAGGTGTTAGTCCCCTCGAAACAACTTTTCCATCACTATTGTGGCCAGAAAGAGTCCCTGTGGGTTTTCAAATTTGCCTGCCTATTGAAGTCTGTGGCGGTTCGCCCGGTTTGCCCGTTCGCGAACATTTGCGGAAATTAGCGTTTGCCTTTCGCGAATGGAAAATTTTATGTTCGCAACATCTCTACCACAGATCCACCATAACAGTATGCCTGCGCACTGACGAGAGACAGAAAGAAGGGGAAAGAATCCGCGGAAGCAAGCAGAGGACGGCACAGCAGACGACTGAATAGCTTCTTTTGTTAGTAAATTGTTTTATTATAAATGTATCCCTGCATACCGCAATTCTCTCGTATTTTGTAATCTTATTTATATATACTTATTTTGTTTTTGCCCCCCCATTTTTGACTGTGGTATCTTTGTGCCCCCCCTTAATATTGTTCCTAGAGTCGCCATTGACAGGAAAACCTAACTATTCTACCTCTAAATCACTTACTGAAGCTCTTCAGCACTCGTTCTCCTTGAGCTCAGTTCTCCATTTTGATGCCAGTCCCTCTGTCACAGACCTCCTTTCTGTGTGGACAGAACTTTCTTTCTATGAACTTTACCTCTTGAGCTGACTATGGACAGGTGTGCTTCAGGTGCTCTTCACCCTTGTCTTGGGTCACTCTCCAGTGCCCTTTATCTTCACACCTTTCCCAGAATATAACACAGATTTGTTTACCTCCAAGTCTTTTCCTGGGACTCTGCGCACATCAGTCTTTATGTTTATAGACTTCATGAATATCACAGTCTCTAGAAACATTAAATTTCCTGTTGACTTTAATCTTGATTGAAGATATATTTTTCTTTTCTATTACTACACCAAAGTTGGTGATTATAGCTAACCTATAGTATCACAGTGTACCATACCATTCATTTATTACTATATTATATTATTATTGAAAATATTATCCTAATATAAAATCCTTTATGTAAGTGTAGCCTTTTTATCTTTATTCCTTCAGTCATGTATCTTTGTGTATGTTTGTGGAATTTTTATGAATAAAAAATTATATTGATTAATTGAATTGACCACACAAAATATTTCTTTCTACAGTAAAACCAAATCTTTACCTTTTTTAATAAAGTAATCTTCTTCATGAGATATCATATATTACTCTATTAAATATAATCGTAATCTTCTTCTTTAAAATATAACTGTAAATATAAACCTTTGTTTAGAAAAGCAACAAATATGTATTAACATAATCCCTATAGCTGAAATGCTTTCCAATATAGTTGACCTTTATATTTAAATGACCATTAATGAGTTTCAATTCCTGTCACTGATCCAGGATTAACTCCTTTTATATTTGGAACCTCTCTGGAATTCAATATCCCAAAGAACAATTACAGTAACTCCATAATCACCATGTAGTTCATGTATGTCATACTCACATATCCTGATTAAATGATTCATACAATTGTGTAATGGATAACTATAGTACATAATATTTCATTTTGCACTTGTATTTGCATACTTTCTTACATATACCAATACTTATCGACTCAAATTAACTAAATTTGACTATTATGCTTAGACTTTAACTCTTCAGAGACATGAGTATACCTTGACCATCACTCCTGTTTAAACAAAACATAAGTGCTTTACCATAAGGTAACCTAAGAATCCTGAAAACCTTACAAATGTTCAATTGGAATATACAGTACAGACCAAAAGTTTGGACACACCTTCTCATTCAAAGAGTTTTCTTTATTTTAATGACTATAAAAATTGTAGATTCACACTGAAGGCATCAAAACTATGAATTAACACATGTGGAATTATATACATAACAAACAAGTGTGAAACAACTGAAAATATGTCATTTTCTAGGTTCTTCAAAGTAGCCACCTTTTGCTTTGATTACTGCTTTGCACACTCTTGGCATTCTCTTGATGAGCTTCAAGAGGTAGTCCCCTGAAATGGTTTTCACTTTATAGGTGTGCCCTGTCAGGTTTAATAAGTGGGATTTCTTGCCTTATAAATGGGGTTGGGACCATCAGTGGCGTTGAGGAGAAGTCAGGTGGATACACAGCTGATAGTCCTACTGAATAGACTGTTAGAATTTGTATTATGGCAAGAAAAAAGCAGCTAAGTAAAGAAAAACTAGTGGCCATCATTACTTTAAGAAATGAAGGTCAGTCAGTCAGCCGAAAAATTGGGAAAACTTTGAAAGTAAGGGCTATTTGACCATGAAGGAGAGTGATGCGGTGCTGCGCCAGATGACCTGGCCTCCACAGTCACCGGACCTGAACCCAATCGAGATGGTTTGGGGTGAGCTGAACTGCAGAGTGAAGGCAAAAGGGCCAACAAGTGCTAAACATCTCTGGGAACTCCTTCAAGACTGTTGGAAGACCATTTCAGAGGACTACCTCTTGAAGCTCATCAAGAGAATGCCAAGAGTGTGCAAAGCAGTAATCAAAGCAAAAGGTGGCTACTTTGAAGAACCTATATATATATATATATATATATATATATATATATACAGTATTCATTCACATTAAGACCAGTGTATCACTATCATGTATAAAATATATAATATCCTCCTGTATATGAAGATATAGTTGTGTATGTGTGTGTGTAATATCAATAATAAATCATCACTATAAATAAATAAAACCAAAATAATCGATCTTATAGAAAGTAAATCCTTAAAATATTACCATGAAACGTATGTAAATTAAATTGAAAAATTTACTTATGAATCTTTATGATTCTATATACTGGATCATCAAATATTTAACTAAATATAACTTATAATGTTATAGAACATTTAACCTGTAAAAATAGGATCAAGTGTCTTCTTGAACATATGTGTCACATTACTATTATAAGGCCTCAAAATTATCCTTATTCTTAACACAATTTAGACAAATTTCCTTCATCTCATTTCCAGTATAAATGTAAGATATTAGGGTTGAGCGAACCCGAACTATAAAGTTCGGGTTCGTACCGAACTTTGCAATTTTTTGACTCCAAACCTGAACATTTCCGTTAAAGTTCGGGTTTGAGTTCGGTGTTCGGCGATTTAATGGCGCATGTTGAAAAGCTACAGAGCAGCCAATCAACAAGCGTTTAACTCTGTGCCCTTAGAAGCCATTACAGCCATGCCTACTAATGGCATGGCTGTGATTGGCCAGTGCAGCATGTGACCCAGCCTCTATATAAGCTGGAGTCACGTAGCGCCGCACGTCATTCTAGTGTAGGGAGAGGATGCTGCTGCTGTGAGGGAGAGAATAGGAAACAATTCTGGTGTTCTTGGTGTTAAATCTGCAAACTACAGCGATTATTTTTGTGAGTGCTATGCTAGATTTTTTTACCCCTGAGCCCAGTGCCACAGAGAAATAAGCTTTAATCAGTCTGTTTGTTAGGTGGGTGTTGGCGACCATTTTTGCAAGTGCATGTTTGCCAAGGACATTATTTTAATCCTGTTCTGGTAGGAAGGGGGGGGGGGAGACATATTCACATTTATTTTCTGTGAAGTACCCCTGTGCTGAATATCTGACAGCGAAAATCTATTCATTAAATACACACAAATTAAATTCCAGGGGGACAGATTCCCTTTTATTGGTGGTCAAGTACCGCTGCGGCCTGCAGTGCATACCTGGCAGTGAAAATAATTCAATTACATTAGTATGTGACATATTTGTGTGACTTAGGCCTCATGCACACGGCCGTGTTCCGCGGCTGAGAGCGGTCCGTGGTACCACGGCCTGGATTCCTGTTGAGAGCAGGAGCACACGGCGTCATTGGTTTCTATGACGCCGTGCGCTTCATGCCGCCACTGCACTACAGTAATACACTATACAGTTAGATTGTGGGGGGGACATTTCCACGGTTATCAGGCCAGTCATTCACAAATGGCTTGGAGGGTGTATTCCAGCACTGCATCCCTGACAGTGAAGTCATCTTATAACATTCGTCTGTTACATTGCTGGGTGAAATAAACCCATTTCTTGCTGTGAAGTCCCCCTGTACAGCATAACTGACAGGGAACTTAATTCATTAGAATTTTAAAATTGACGGTTACATTGTTGCCTGACATAAAGCCTTTTTTGGCTGTGAAGCCAAAGGTAGTCGCCAACAACACTTTTTATTTTTATTTTATTTTATTATTTTATTTTTTTATAAATTGGGGTAGACACCAAAACATTGGGAAATATAAAAAAGAAAACAAAGAGTACCGTATTTTTCGCCCTACAAGACTCACTTTCCCCCTCCAAATATGGGAGGAAAATAGCAGTGCGTCTTTTGGGGCGAATGCTGCGGCAGTCGGGTGTGTCGGCTGAGAGGGAGGAGGGGCTGGGGGCCGGAATCTGGTTCTGTAATGACAGCGGGGCCCGGTGAAGTCACTGTATTCTACTACACCGGACCCCGTTCAAAGTAGTATCATCATATCATCATATCTAACTTGTAGGTATTGTTAAACTATTCAAATATCATCTGAAATCCAGCGCTTTACTTACTACTAATTTCGTAGCAGTCAGGAGGTCGGGCATGCGGCAGCGTAACTCACTACGCCACGCGCCTGCTTCGCCCACTTTATGAATGAAGCAGGTGGCGCAGGTGCGTTACGTAGTGAGTCACGCTGCGAACGCCCGCCTGGCCTCCTGGCTGCTACGAAGTTAGTAGTAAGTAAAGCGCTGGATTTCAGATGATATTTGAATAGTTTAACAATACCTACAAGTTAGATATGATTATACTACTGTGAGCCGGGCCTGGTGTAGTAGAATAAAGTGACTGCACCGGGCCCCACTGCCATTACAAAACCAGATGCCAGCCCCCATTCACTACACAGGGACCCTGTTATGGGGGATCTGTGGATGACACATTAGATAAGATGCTATATATGTGTGATCCACAGATCTCCCCATAGCAGTGTCATGCCATCTGCAGATGCCCCCATAACAGTGCAATCCACAGATGCCCCCATAATGATCCCCCATAACAGTGCCATCCACAGATGCCCCCATAACAGTGCCATCCACATGTGCCCCCATAACAGTGCCATCCACAGATACCCCATAATAGTGTCATCCACAGATAACCATTAGTTCAAAACCCACCAAAAGCACACCTTTTGGTTCTAAATATTTTTTTTTCTTATTTTCCTTCTCAATAACCTAGGTGTGTCTTATGGGCCGGTTCGTCTTATAGGGCAAAATATAAGGTAAGTGCGCTGGAGTATAACAATGGTTTGGTGAGGTAGGTATACATGTCTATTCTGCACAAGGTACGGACAAGTCCTGTGGGATCCATGCCTGGTTCATTTTAATGAACGTGAGCTTGTCCACATTGGCTGTGGACAGGCGGCTGCACTTGTCTGTGATGACGCCCCCTGCCATGCTAAACACACGTTCAGACAATACACTGGCTGCAGGGCAGGCCAGCACCTTCAAAGCGTAAAGGGCAAGCTCAGGCCATGTGCCCAATTTTGAGACCCGGGGTAATTTTCTCTTGCGGAAATGTTCCTTGTATGGTTTATGTTACGATTTATAATAAAAATTCCTGATAACCATGTTACCCAACAATCTAACCGACAAATTTAATAAAATGATTTGCCTGTCACATCTGCAGGCTGCAGGGGTCCTTGACCGCCAATAAAAAATGTACTGAATTGATTTTCACTGTCAGGTGTTCAGGAATTTCTGCACCACCAAATTCAGCACATGCGCCAGGCAAGGGATGTGCGTCAAACTGGCTAGGCCCAGAGCTGCTATGAGATTTCACCCATTATCGCACACCACCAGGCCGGGCTTGAGGCTCAGTGACACCAACCACTCATCAGTCTGTTGTTCCATGGCCGTCTACAGCTCCTGCGCAGTGTGGGGTTTTTCCCCCAAACAGATGTGTTTCAAAACTGCCTGCTGTCGTTTCCCCCTGGCTGTGATGAAGTTGGTGGTGAAGGTGTTACGCTGACCGGATGAGGAGCTGGTAGAGGAGGAGGAAGCGGAGTAGGAGGAGGTGGCAACAAGAGGCAAAATGAAGCGCCCTGCAATCCTCGGTGGTGGAAGGACATGCGCCAAACTGCTATCCGCCTCAGGCCCAGCCGCCATTGCATTTACCCAGTGTGCTGTTAGGGAGATATAATGTCCCTGACCGTGCTTACTGGTCCACGTATCTGTAGTCAGGCGGACCTTGCCACAGATGCCGTAGTGCAGTGCACACCTGATTTTGTCCGCCACTTGGTTGTGCAGGGAAGGGACAGATCGTCTGGATAAGTAGTGGCGGCTGGGAACCACGTACTGTGGGACAGCCACCGCCATAAGTTTTTTTAAATTCTCCATCTCCACCAGACGGAATTACAGCATTTCAAAGGCCAGTAATTTTGAAATGCTGGCATTCATAGCCAGGGCTCGCGGGTGGGTAGGGGGATACTTCCTCTTTCTCTCCAGTGTTTGGAAGATGGAGAGCTGAACACTTCCATGGGACAGTGTGGAGATGCTTGGTGATGGTGAAAGACGTTGTGGCGTTGCTGCCACATCCTCTGTTTGTGGGGTGGCAGGTGCCACTGTCACTCATTTGTGCTCAGGTTTAGAACGTTTATTTTTAATTGTTATGTATTTTATGTTATTTTAAAGGGAGTCTGTCACCTCTATATGGCCATATACAGTGCTTACGTGGCTCTGTAGCACACCTATACAGGATTGTAACGATACCTTTGTTCTTTTCTTTAGACTTGCACAAGCAGGAAAAACAAAGTTTAATTCAAATACAAATGAGCACTCTCAAGTGCCCAGGGGCGGCGTTCAGTGTGTAGGTGCCCAGGCTGCTCTGCCTTCTTTTCACTTTACTCCTCCCCAGTCTCTTCCTTTGCCCGCCCTCCAAATCCTTTACGTCATCGCTAGGTCCTGCCGAGGGCATGCGCACTAGGTGAAGCGATGCAGTGCTCACAATGGGCATCACCGTGTCACGGCTGTATGGGGGCAACAATAGTAATACACAGTACAGAGCTACTGACTGGACCCAGAACTAGGGAGGATAACGGGTGACCCCTGTCCGACCCTCAACGCTCTCCCTATTCTGCTAAAACACATGCCCGGATCCAAATGGCGGAAAGAGGCATGCCCACGTGCCTAAGACTAATGACCACTGTAACCCCTACAATAGTGGAAGGGGCACGGCCACCAGTGCCCTACTCAGTATATGGAGGGAACCGTGGCCACCTCAGATCCAGTCAGAAAATAAACAGGAACACAACAATGTCTGCACACTTAGCTGACGGTGTTGCAGCCGCAGAGAAGACGGATCCAAGGACAGGCTGGCAATATCCGGAGTGCTAGCTGCAGCAGAACACAGGTCCAGTGAACTGATAGCTACAAGTGAAGAAACTAAAGCCAGAGCTACAACTGAAGTGAGAACTATAATCCACATCCTATCATAGGAGGAGGGGTGATATAAAGAGAGGAAAATCAAACACATGAAGGACAGCTGTGGTGAAAGAAACCAAAAGTAAACAGAGTAGTGAGAACTCCTCCCAGCTCTAGTAGTGACATCATCACAGGGGTGGAGAAACAGAGCTGTGAGAACGTCCCAAAGCTCTGGTAGTGACAGTACCCCCCCCTCTACGGGTGGACTCCGGACACCCAGGACCCACCTTCTCAGGATGAGCCCTATGAAATGCCCTGATGAGGCGAGTGGCTTTAATGTCCGACACCGAAACCCACATCCTCTCCTCAGGACCATAACCCTTCCAATGAACGAGGTACTGAAGAGAACCGCGGACCATGCGAGAGTCCACAATTCTGGAAACCTCAAACTCCAGATTGCCATCAACCAAAATCGGAGGAGGAGGCAAAGAGGAGGGTACCGTGGGCTGGACATATGGTTTTAAGAGAGATCTGTGAAATACATTATGTATCTTCCAAACCCGTGGAAGATCAAGACGGAAGGCAACAGGATTGATGACTGACAAGATTTTATAAGGCCCAATAAACTTGGGACCCAATTTCCAGGAGGGAACCTTCAACTTAATGTTTCTAGTAGACAACCACACCAGATCACCCACATTCAGGTCCGGACCAGGCACACGTCTCTTATCAGCCACACGCTTATACCTCTCACTCATCTTTTTAAGATTACCCTGAATCTTTTGCCAAATGGTAGACAAAGACGAGGAAAATCTCTCCTCCTCCGGTAAACCAGAAAGAGCCCCTCCCGAGAATGTCCCAAACTGTGGATGGAACCCATATGCACCAAAGAATGGTGACTTATCAGAAGATTCCTGACGACGGTTGTTCAGAGCAAACTCGGCAAGAGGGAGAAATGAACACCAATCCTCCTGGTTCTCTGAAACAAAACAGCGCAAATATGTCTCCAGATTCTGATTGAGGCGCTCAGTCTGACCATTCGACTGCGGATGAAAAGCAGAAGAGAAGGACAGCCGAACCCCCAGGCGAGAACAGAAAGCCTTCCAGAACCTGGACACAAACTGCGTGCCTCTATCGGAAACAATATCAGAGGGAATGCCGTGCAACTTAACAATATGGTCGACAAAAGCTTGCGCCAACGTTTTAGCATTAGGTAAACCAGGGAAAGGTACGAAATGAGCCATCTTGCTAAAACGGTCCACCACCACCAGGATCACCGACTTCCCCGAGGAACGAGGAAGATCCGTGATAAAGTCCATGGACAGGTGTGTCCAAGGACGGGAAGGAATGGGTAACGGGAGAAGGGAACCTGAAGGCCGTGAACGAGGGACCTTAGCGCGAGCGCACGTCTCACAAGCAGCCACAAAACCCTCCACCGACTTACGAAGAGCCGGCCACCAAAATCTCCGAGCAATGAGATCCACCGTGGCTCTACTCCCGGGGTGACCAGCAAGAACCGTATCATGATGCTCCTTAAAGAGTTTGTGACGTAGCTCAGGAGGCACGAACAACTTCCCAGAAGGACAACGGGCAGGTGTCTCAGTCTGGGCAGCCTGGACCTCGGCCTCCAAATCAGAATATAGAGCAGAAACAACTACCCCCTCCGCCAAAATGGGACCCGGGTCCTCAGAGTTTCCTCCTCCCGGAAAACAGCGAGAGAGAGCATCAGCCTTCACATTTTTTATCCCAGGTCGGAATGTAACAACAAAATTAAATCTGGAGAAGAACAGAGACCATCTGGCCTGTCTCGGATTCATACGCCTGGCCGACTCCAAGTATGCCAGATTCTTATGGTCGGTAAAAACGGTGATAGGGTGCCTGGCCCCCTCCAACCAATGGCGCCATTCCTCGAAAGCCAACTTGATGGCCAACAACTCCCTATCGCCCACATCATAGTTTCTCTCTGCCGGGGAGAGTTTTTTAGAGAAAAAGGCACAGGGTCGCCACTTGGCAGGGGAAGGGCCCTGGGACAAAACCGCACCCACACCCACCTCGGAAGCATCCACCTCAACAATAAAAGGTAAGGAAACATCGGGATGCACCAAGACGGGAGCAGACGCAAAATTCTCTTTAATCTTAGAAAAGGCTGCAAGCGCCTCCTCCGACCAAGAGGAAAAATCCGCCCCCTTTTTTGTCATGTCAGTGAGGGGTTTGACAACAGAGGAATAATTCAAAATGAACTTTCTGTAATAGTTCGCAAAACCCAGAAAGCGCATCAATGCCTTCTGATTCTCAGGAAGCTCCCACTCAAGTACAGCACGGACCTTCTCGGGATCCATGCGAAAACCAGAAGCAGAGAGGAGAAAACCCAGAAATTGAATCTCCGATACCATAAAAAGACATTTCTCCAGCTTGGCGTACAATTTATTTTCCCGCAGAATCTGCAGAACCTGAAAAAGATGATCCTGATGGGTCTGAACATCAGGGGAAAAAATCAAAATATCATCAAGATACACCAATACAAATTTCCCCATTAAATGATAGAAAATACTATTAACAAAATGCTGAAAGACGGCCGGAGCATTCATCAGGCCGAAAGGCATAACGAGATTCTCGAAATGCCCGTCAGGGGTATTAAAGGCCGTTTTCCATTCATCCCCCTCTCTGACCCTGACCAGGTTGTACGCGCCTCTCAAATCCAATTTGGAAAACACCTTGGCCCCAACAATTTGATTGAAGAGGTCCGGGATCAGAGGAAGGGGATAGGGATCGCGAATCGTGATACGGTTCAGCTCCCTAAAATCTAGGCAAGGTCTCAGAGAGCCATCTTTCTTTTTAACAAAAAAAAAACCCGCGGCCACAGGTGACTTTGAGGGACGAATATGCCCCTTTTCGAGACTCTCGGAGATGTAAGTTCGCATAGCGATTCTTTCCGGTTGTGAGAGATTGTAGAGGCGTGCTTTTGGCAGCTTGGCGCCGGGAATGAGGTTAATGGGACAGTCAAACTCCCGGTGAGGAGGTAGCTCCTGAACACCGCTCTCGGAAAACACGTCCGAGAAATCAGAGAGAAATGATGGCACCGTTTTAGTAGACACCTCTGCAAAAGTCGCTGTGAGACAATTCTCTCTACAAAAGTCACTCCACTCATTTATTTGCCTTCCTTGCCAATCAATAGTGGGGTTATGTCTAGTGAGCCAGGGTAACCCCAAAACTAGAGGAGATGGCAATCCGTTAAGGACAAAACAAGATATATCCTCCACATGAGTGTCACCTACAGCTAGCCGGATATTGTGAACAATGCCTTTCAGAGATCTCTGTGAGAGTGGAGCAGAGTCAATAGCAAAAACAGGTATATCTTTATCTAATGTGTAAACCTGAAAACCATGCATGGCTACAAATTGAGTGTCAATAAGATTGACGGCCGCTCCACTATCGACAAAAATCTCACAAGAAATGACTTTGCTCTCTAGCGCCACCCTGGCAGACAGGAGAAAACGGGAACTGCAGGTCAGAGGAAAAGCATCAAATCCTACATCAACTTTGCCCAAAGTAGCAGATGAAGCAGAACCTGATGATTTACCTTTTGAGATTTTTCTCTTATTATCGCTCTTAGTACGGTTCAAGAATCTCCTAGATGGACAAACATTTGCCAAATGACCTATGCCCCCACAACAAAAACAGACCATACTCTGAGGACTAAATCCTCTTTTATCAGGGGCAAGTCGAGCTAGCTGCATGGGCTCCTCCTCAGAGGGGAGCGAGACAGGATGAGGCCCCTGCACACTGAATGAGTCCGCACCACTTCCCCTAGACTGACAATGGCTGGACAGAGAGGTCTCGTTTCTTTCTCTTAGACGCCTGTCAAGGCGTACCGCCAATGACATGGCAGACTCTAAGGACGTTGGTCTCTCATGGAAAGCAAACGCATCTTTTAATCTCTCCGAGAGACCATGACAGAACTGACTCCGGAGTGTAGCATCATTCCAACCCGAATCAGCTGCCCATCTCCGAAATTCAGAACAATAAAGCTCCGCAGACCGTTTGTTCTGGCATAAAACACGTAGGTTAGATTCGGCCAGAGCAACACGATCCGGGTCATCATAAATCTGCCCCAGGGCCACAAAAAATCCCTCCACGGATCGAAGGGAGGGATCCCCTGATGGCAGCGAAAAAGCCCAAGTCTGAGCATTACCCCTGAGCAGGGAGATGACAATCCTCACCCTCTGCTCTTGATTACCAGAAGAGTGAGGACACAAGCAAAAATGGAGTTTGCATGCCTCTCTGAAACGAACAAAATTCTCACTGCCCCCGGAGAACGTCTCCGGAAGTGAGACCTTTGGCTCGCAACAGACTCCATGAGCCGGAGCAGGGCCCAATGCTTGAAGCTGAGTCATAGATTGACGGAGATCCGCTACTTCCAAAGAAAGACCCTGCATGCGGTCAACCAGGCCAGAAAGCGGATCCATGTCAAAAAAGGATGGTTTTGGTGGATTATAATGTCACGGCTGTATGGGGGCAACAATAGTAATACACAGTACAGAGCTACTGACTGGACCCAGAACTAGGGAGGATAACGGGTGACCCCTGTCCGACCCTCAACGCTCTCCCTATTCTGCTAAAACACATGCCCGGATCCAAATGGCGGAAAGAGGCATGCCCACGTGCCTAAGACTAATGACCACTGTAACCCCTACAATAGTGGAAGGGGCACGGCCACCAGTGCCCTACTCAGTATATGGAGGGAACCGTGGCCACCTCAGATCCAGTCAGAAAATAAACAGGAACACAACAATGTCTGCACACTTAGCTGACGGTGTTGCAGCCGCAGAGAAGACGGATCCAAGGACAGGCTGGCAATATCCGGAGTGCTAGCTGCAGCAGAACACAGGTCCAGTGAACTGATAGCTACAAGTGAAGAAACTAAAGCCAGAGCTACAACTGAAGTGAGAACTATAATCCACATCCTATCATAGGAGGAGGGGTGATATAAAGAGAGGAAAATCAAACACATGAAGGACAGCTGTGGTGAAAGAAACCAAAAGTAAACAGAGTAGTGAGAACTCCTCCCAGCTCTAGTAGTGACATCATCACAGGGGTGGAGAAACAGAGCTGTGAGAACGTCCCAAAGCTCTGGTAGTGACACACCGTGCGCATGCCCCAGCCCGGCGAAGCAGTGCACAGGCGTTGGATCTTGGCAGGTGTTCTGCCAGATCGCTATAACTTGCGAAAAGTCTATACCAGAAGTGACACAGCCGCACCGGAAGTGACGCTGCCGCACAGGAATCGGGCGGGCAAAGGAAGAGACTGGGGAGGAGACAAAAAGTGAAAAGAAGGCAGAGCAGCCTGGGCACCTAAACACTGAACGCCGCCCCTGGGCACTTGCGAGTGCTCATTTGCATATGAATTAAACTTCGTTTTTCCTGCTTGTGCAAGTCTAAAGAAAAGAACAAAGGTACCATTACAATCCTGTATAGGTGTGCTACAGAGCCATGTAAGCACTGTATATGGCCATATGGAGGTGACAGACTCTTTTTAAGTCATTTCCCTATCCACATTTGTTTGCAGGGCACTTGTCCTACTCTTACCCCCATTTTTCTTCCTTTTGCAGCCCTCTAGCCCTTTCCAGGACTTTTTTAGAGCCGTTTTACTGCCCAAAAGTTCGGGTCCCTATTGACTTCAATGGGGTTCGGGTTCGGAGTCAAGTTCGGGTCACGTTCGGGATATATAATTGTCAACACAAATAATGAAATATGTTGTATAATCCTACAATATATCTGACAAGTCATTATAAATAATTTGATCATCTTTTAACTAATAATTGTTTATTTATTTCTAACTCATATTTTATGCTCAGTCTTAGAATAGCACACACAGAACCACTGGTGCTGACAGCACCTTACTCGGAGAGTGTGTCTTTCTACAGTGTCTGATGAAGGCTAATGTAGCCGAAAACGCGTTAACACGTTGTTGCCGCATTTCACTTTATCACAAAATAAAACGCAATTTAAGGAATCTTCGCAACTGCTGTGATTTCTATTATAATACATACTCACATAACACAGCAGTTGCTCACATCACTCTTACATCATCACATGCTCATATTAAGCCAATTAACTTCAATTAATAAAATGATTTAATAGAACCCATACGTATGTATATTTTGTATTGCACTTTATAAAATAAATTTCAGTTATAAACCTGAAATACTTCATTTGTGCACCACAAATAAACAATAAACTTAAGAACCTTGAATTTCTAGAATTTTGGTCTTTCCATACCATTAAACTATTCTTAGACAACACAAATGTCATCATGTGTTCCTATCAATCAACTGACCACACCCTTTTCACCACCATGGCTGCACACAAGACAAACCATGCTTAATGCTTTTCCAAAAGTAAGTTACATCTTTAATATCTTACATTTAGTATTATTCTGTTAGTCAAACATTGTTACATAGATTAATCGTTTGATTACTAGACATTCCATGCAATTATGAAACTTATTTACTTAATATTGCAGCCTCTGCTGTATCTGTTATTGTTAAAACAAGCTTGAAATCCCCATTTTGGGCAAAAATCTTAATTTGCAGCCTTGTCTGCATCAGTAAGTGTGAGATACACCCTTTAGAAACTGTTGTTCTATTCTGCTATTAAAAAAACACCCATTTAGGGCAAAAAACTTAATTTTGCAGCATTTGCTGCATCTGTCATTGTGAGATACACGCATTAGATACTGTTGTTCTATTCTGCTATTAAAAAAACCAGCCATTTTGGGCAAGATCCTAAATTTGAGAAATATGAGGAGAGCGTCAAATAAGGGAAGTGGCCCCGGTCGTTGTGCTGCTGGTGGAGCTCCTGTTGCAGGGAGAGGACGTGGTCGATCTGTGCTAGCTACACGCACAAGTGAAACACCTTCCTCAGGTGCGAGTAGGCGACAGAACCTTCAGCGGTATTTGGTCGGGCCTAATGCGGCTCTATGAATGGTGAGGCCAGAACAAGTACAGGCGATAGTAGATTGGGTTGCTGACAGTGCCTCGAGTTCCTTTACATTGTCTCCCACCCAGTCTCCTGCTGAAAGATCAGAGTTGGCACCTGCAGCCGATGTCCATCAGTCTTTCACCTCACCCCCTTGCAAATCAGCCAATTAGTCTGAGCCCAAAGTCATGCAGCAGTCTTTTTTGCTTTTTGATGACTCTGCTAGCAGGGTTTCCCAGGGCCATCCACCTATCCCTGCCCCAGAAGTGGAAGCACCGATGCCCAACCACTTATGTTTCAAGATGAGTACATGGGAGGACCATCGCAGCACGTCTCGGATGATGACGAAACACAGGTGCCAACTGCTGTGGCTTTCGAAAGTGTGCAGACCGACAAGGAGGGCAGGGGTGAAAATTGGGTTGAAGATAATGTGGAGGACGATGAGGTCCTCGACCCCACATTGAATCAAGGTCATGCGAGTGACCTCTGTAGTTCAGAGAAAGAGGTGGTGGTCGCACAGAGCCACCAGCACAGCAGAAGAGGGAGCAGGGTGCAAAAGTGGAGCGGCCATCACCTAGACATTACTCCTGCTAATTCCTACCGCAGCAAGGGACCGAGAACATCAAAGCCAGCCAATGTGCTGATGACAAGACAATGTGCTGACGACAAGACACGAGTGGTTTGCACGCTGTGCAATCAGAGCCTGAAGCGAGGCATCAACCTAAGCACAACCTACATGACCAGGCATCTAAGTGCAAAGCATGAGCTGCAGTGGAGTAGACACCTCAAAAAACAAGAAAGGTCCCTGGCTCCTCCTGCTTCCTCTTCTGCTGCAGTCTCGGCCTCTTCATCCACCTCTGGAGTGAAAGTGTCACCTGCCACCCCGCAAACAGAGGATCTGCCAGCAACGCCAACATCTGGATCACCAAGCATCTCCACAATGTCCCACGGAAGCGTTCAGCTCTCCATGTCCCAAACACTGGAGCGGAAGAGGAAGTTCCCCCCTACCCACCCTCGATCCCTGGTCCTGAATGCCAGCACTTCAAAATTACTGGCCTTTGAAATGCTGTCATTCCGTCTGGTGGAGATGGAGAGTTTTAAAAGCCTTATGGCGGTGGCTGTCCCACAGTACGTCGTGCCCAGCCGTCACTACTTTTCCGGGCATGCCATCCCTTCCCTGCACAACCAAGTGGGGGACAAAATCAGGTGTGCACTGCGCAACGCCATCTGTGGCAAGGTGCACCTCACTACGGATACTTGGACCAGTAAGCACGGTCAGGGACGTTATATCTACATAACAGCACACTGGGTAAATGCAATGGCGGCTGGGCCTGAGGCAGATAGCAGTTTGACGCATGTCCTTCCACCACCGAGGATTGCAGGGCGCTTCAGTTTGCCTCTTGTTGCTTCCTCCTCCTATTTTGCTTCCTCATCCTCTACCGGCTCCTCTTCCGGTCAGCGTAACACCTTCACCACCAACTTCAGCACAGCCAGGGGTAAATGACAGCAGGCAGTTTTAAAATGTATCTGTTTGGGGGACAAACCCCACACTGTGCAGGAACTGTGGACAGGCCTTGAACAACAGACCGATGAGTGGTTGGTGCCAGTGAGCCTCAAACCCGGCCTGGTGGTGTGCGAGAATGGGCGAAATCTCGTAGCAACTCTGGGACTAGCCGGTTTGACGCACATCCCTTGCCTGGCGCATGTGCTGTATTTGGTGGTGCAGAGATTCCTTAAAAATTACCCCGATATGTCAGAGCTGCTGCCTAAAGTGCGGGCCATCTGTGCTTGCTTTAGGCGTTCTCACCCTGCTGCTGCTCGCATGTCAGCGCTGCAGCGTAACTTCGGCCTTCCCGCTCACCGCTTCATATGCGATGTGCCCACAAGGTGGAACTCCAACTTGCACAGGCTGGCCAGACTGTGCGAGCAGCAGCAGGCGATAGTGGAGTTTCAGCTGCAACACGCATGGGTGAGACGCTCTGCGGAACAGCACCACTTCACCACCAATGACTCGGCCTCCATGCGAGACCTGTGTTCATTGTTGCGCTGTTTCGAGTACTCCACCAACATGGCCAGTGCCGATATACTATCCCACTTCTATGACTTCTTGAAAAAACGCTGCTGGCGATGATGGAAGAGGATGTGGCACAGTAGGAGGAGGAGGAAGAGGGATCATTTCATAAGGTTTCCGGCCAGTCATTCACAAGTGGCTCTGAGGGTGGGTTCCTGCACCCACAAACGCCAGGTACACCATTGTCCAGCCAGGGCACAGTTTTGGAGGATGATGAGGTGGAGGATGAGGAGGAGGAGATGGAGGAGGAGGAACCATGTTCATAGCAGGGTGGCACCCAGACCAGCTCATGGCCATCACTGGTGCATGGCTGGCGGGATACAGAGGACACAGACGATACACCTCCAACAGAGGACAGCTTTTTGTTGCCTCTGGGCAGCCTGGCACACATGAGCGATTACATGCTGCAGTGTCTTCGCAACGAACGCTGAGTTGCCCACACACTAACTTGTGCTGATTACTGGGTGGCCACGCTGCTGGATCCCTGTTACAAGGACAACGTACCGTCCTTAATTCCCTCACTGGAGCGTGATCGTAAGATGTGCAAGTACAAGCGCATGCTGGTAGACGCGCTGCTGGTGGCATTCCCATCTGACAGCGGGGACACAGTGGAAGCACAAGGCGAAGGCAGAGAAGGAGGAAGAGGTCACTGCCAGCACCTCAGAAGGCAGGGTTAGCATGGCCGAAATGTGGAAAAGCTTTGTCAGCATGCCACAACAACCAGCACCACCAGCTGATATTGAACGTCTTAGCAGGAGGCAGCATTTTTGCAAAATGGTGGAGCAGTATGTGTGCACACTCCTACATGTACTGAATGATGGGTCTGCCCCCTTCAACTTCTGGGTCTCCAAATTGGGCACATGGCCTGAGCTTACCCTTTACGCCTTGGAGGTGCTGGCCTGCCCTGCAGCCAGTGTATTATCTGAACGTGTGTTTAGCACGGCAGGGGGCGTTATCACAGACAAGTGCAGCCGCCTGTCCACAGCCAATATGGACAAGCTCACATTCATTAAAATGAACCAGGCATAAATCCCACAGGACTTGTCCGTACCTTGTGCAGAAAAGACATGTATACCGGCCTTAACCAGCCATTGTTATACTGCAGCACAATTGCTCATTCTTGTATTTTTGTTATTTCCCACTTTTTTGGGGTGTACCCTAATAAAAAATAATAATAATTAAAAACAAAAACCAATGTTGGCTACCTCGGCCTCCTCCATCGCCGCTTCCACCTACACCGCTACATCCACCGCCTCCTCAAACTTCTACTCCATATTGACCTCCACATCATAAATCAAGTTTTTTATTTTTTATTTGTACGTATATTAATTTATGTCATTTGACTAATTTGTCTGTTACATTTTTGGGTGAAATTCACCAATTCTCGGGTGTGATATACCACTGCTATACCTAGTAGACAGGCAAAACAAATTCACTAAATTGTCTGTTACATTTTTGGGTGAAATTAACCAATTTTTGGGTGTGATATACCAATGCTATACCTAGTTGACAGGTAAACAAAATTCACTAATTTGTTAAATTTTCGGGTGAAATTCACCAATTTTTGACTGTGATATACCCCTGCTCTACCTAGTTGACTGCTTAATAAATTTCACTAATTTTTCTCTTACATTTTTGGGTGACATTCAACAATTTTTGGGTGTGATAGACCCCTGCTCTACCTGGTAGACAGGTTAATAAATTTCACAAATTTTTCTGTTGCATTCTTGATGACATTTTACAATTTTGCATGGCCAAAATGTGGAAAAGCTTTGTCAGCTCGCCACAACAATGAGCACCACCAGCTGATATGGAACGTCATAGCAGGAGGCAGTATTTCTGCAACATGGTGGAGCAGTATGTGTGCACATGCCTACACGTACTGACTGATGGGTCTGCCCCCTTCAACTTCTAGGTCTCCAAATTGGGCACATGACCTGAGCTTGCCCTTTACGCCTTGGAGGTGCTGGCTTGCCCTGCAGCCAGTGTATTGTCTGAACATGAGTTTAGCACGGCAGGGGGCATTATCACTGACAAGCACAGCCGTCTGTCCACAGCCAGTATGGACAAGCTCACGTTCATTAAAATGAACCAGGCATGGATCCCACAGGACTTGTCCGTACCTTGTGCAGAATAGACATGTTTACCAGCCTTACCCAGCCATTATTATACTCCAGCGCAATTGCTCATTGTTGTATTTTTTATATTTCCCACTCTTTTGGGGTGTACCCTAATTTAAACAAAAAATAAATAAATTAAAACCAAAAACCTCCTACCTCCTCCTCCTCCACCGCCGCACCACCTACACCGCTATGTCCACCACCTTCTCAACCTCCTACTCCATATGGACCTCCACCTCATAGATGAAGATTATTATTTTAAATTTTTACTTATTTTATTTTAAGTCATTTCACTAATTTGTCTGATACATTTTTGGGTGACATATCCCACATTTTTGTCTGTGATATACCCCTGCTCTACATTGTGGACAGGGAAATTACCTTTCACAAATTTGTCTGTTACATTGTTGGGTGACATTTCCACATTTTTGGCTGTGATATACCCCTGCTCTACATTGTGGACAGGGAAATACCTTTCACAAATTTGTCTGTTACATTATTGGGTGACATTCCAAAATTTTGGGCTGTGATATACCCCTACTCTACCTAGTAGACAGGGAAATATATTTCACTAATTTGTCTGTTACATTGTCAGGTGAAATTCACCAATTTCTGGCTGTGATATACCCCTGCTCTACCTAGTGGACAGGGAAATTACCTTTCACAAATTCGTCTGTTACATTGTTGGGTGACATTTCCAAATTTTTGGCTGTGATATACCCCTGCTCTACATTGTGGACAGGGAAATACCTTTCACAAATTTGTCTGTTACATTGTTGGGTGACATTCCAAAATTTTTGGCTGTGATATACCCCTACTCTACCTAGTAGACAGGGAAATACATTTCACTAATTTGTCTGTTACATTGTCAGGTGAAATTCACCAATTTCTGGCTGTGATATACCCCTGCTCTACCTAGTGGACAGGGAAATACATTATACCAATTTGTCTGTTACATTTTGGGTGAAATTCACCAATTTTTGGCTGTGATAAACCACTGCTCTACCTAGTGGACAGGAAAATTCATTTCACTAATTTGTCTGTTACATTGTCGGGTGAAATTCACAAATTTTTAGCTGTGATATACCCCTGCTCTACCTAGTGGACAGGGAAATACATTATACCAATTTGTCTGTTACATTTTTGGGTGAAATTCACCAATTTTTGGCTGTGATAAACCACTGCTCTACCTAGTGGACAGGAAAATTCATTTCACTAATTTGTCTGTTACATTGTCGGGTGAAATTCACAAATTTTTAGCTGTGATATACCCCTGCTCTACCTATTGGACAGGGAAATACATTTCACTAATTTGTCTGTTACATTCCCAAATTTTTGGCTGTGATATACCCCTGCTCTACATAGTGGACAGAGAAATACATTTCACTAATTTGTCTGTTACATTGTCGGGTGAAATTCACCAATTTTTGGCTGTGATATACCCCTGCTCTACCTAGTGGACAAGGAAATGCATTTCACTAAGTTGTCTGTTACATTGTTGTGTGAAATTCATCAATTTTTGGCTGTGATATACCCCTGCTCTACATAGTGGACAAGGAAATACATTTTACTAATTCGTCTGTTACATTGTTGGGTGACAAATGCTCATCTTTTGCGCTAGAAAGTAAATTTGCGGCCAACACTGCATTTAGGACAGTACGAATAGTGAGGCCAGAACAAGTACAGACTATAGTAGATTGGGGGGCTGACAGTGCCTACAGTTTCTTTGCATTGTCTCCCACCTAGTCCCCTGCTGAAAGATCAGAGTTGGCACCTACAGCCCATGGCCATCTGTCTTTCAACTCACCCCCTTGCAAATAAGGCAAGCAGTCTGAGCTCCAAGTCATGCAGCAGTCTGTTATGCTTTTTCATGACTCTGCTGGCAGGGTTTCCGTGGGCATGCACATAGCCCTGCACCAGAAGTGGAAGAGATTGAGTGCACTGATGCCCAACCACCTTCGTTTCAGGATGAGGAAATGTGAAGACCACCGCAGCACGTCTCTGATGACAAAACACAGGTGCCAACTGCTGTGGCTTTCTGCAGTCTGCAGACTGACAAGGAGGGCAGGGGTAAAGAGTGGGTGGAAGATGATGTGGAGGATGATGAGGAACTAGACCCCACATGGAATCAAGGTCATGCGAGTAACTTGTCTAGTTCTGAGGAAGAGACGGTGGTCGCACAGAGGCATCAGAACAGCAAAAGAAGGAGCAAGGTGCAAAAGCGTCTGTTACATTCTTGGGTGACATTTTACCATTTTTGCCGTGAATAAACCCCTGTTCTGCATAGGTGACATGGACCTAAATTTCGAAAAATCATCTGTTACATTGTCAGGTGACATTTTACAAATTTTGCCATATACAAACCCCTGCTCTGCATAGGTGACAAGGACCTAATTTTTGTAAAATCGTCTGTTCAATTGGTGGGTGACTAGTGTTGAGCGCGAATATTCGAATATCAATTTTTTTTTGCGAATATCGGCACTTCGCTAATTCGCGAATATTTTGAATATAGTGCTATAAATTCGCTATTTCGAATATTTTTTTTTTATTATTTTTTTTTATTGTTATATTATTTTCTTTCCCACTTCCTAAAAGTAGTTCTTACCTGTCCTTAGGATTCCTGGCTTCCTTGCTGCTCCAGTCAGTGCCCGTTGCCGCTTCTGACGACTTCCGTGTTCATGGAGCGTCCCCATCACCATGGGAACGTCTCCATACTAGAATCTACTGTCGGATTTGAGAATTACATTGAAATCGCAATGCGATTAATATAAATTGAAGTAATCGCATTGCAATTTCAACTTAGACCTGGTTTACTATGGTTGGCTTGGTAGAATTAGTGAAGATGACGAATATGACGAATGTATTCATCATATTCCTCAAAACGAAGTTAACAAAATATTCTCCATCTTCGTTTTAGCTCCATATTTGTCAACTTCGCTAATTCTAGCAATCAAATAGGAAAGCTGACTAGTAGAGACAGCTAAGTTTTTAATTTGCTATGCGATAATATTACTTTGCTTTTTAAAAAAAAATGAATAGTTATAATACTTGATTATTATAATGATTCTATTTATAAAAAAAAAAAAGCAAAGTAATATAATCGCATAGCGAATTAAACACAGCTGTCTCTATAGTCAACTTTCCTATTTGATTGCTAAAATTATCGAAGTTGACGAATATGGAGCTAAAACGAAGATGGAGAATACTTTGTTATCTTCGTTTTGAGGAATATGACGAATACTTTCGTCATATTCGTCATCTTCGCTAATTCTACCAAGCCAACCATAGTAAACCAGGTCTAAGTTGAAATCACAATGCGAATAATTCAAGTTATAATAATCGCATTGCGATTACAACTTAGCACTGCTATATTACATATTAGGCTAGAATTAACGAATATGGAATATAGCAGTGCTAAGTTGAAATCGCAATGCGATTACTTCAAGTTATATTAATCGCATTGCGATTTCAACTTGAGGCTGCTGCTGGGTCTCTAATGGAATGGGTCAGCTTTCTAGAATTAACGAACTTAACTAATATTGAATCTAGCAGTGCTAATTTTTAATCACAATGCGATAATATTTGCTATTATTATTAACCCCATTGCGAATCCAATTTTTATAATGCACTATTCTGACATACAGTACTATATTTGTTTTATTAGTTAATTCTACCAATACCACCTATAGCAAAATCTCCAAAGCTGGAATTGCAATGCAATAAAATATTAGTTGCATTTCGAATCCAACACTATTGCTAAAATATTCGTATTCCTTGTAGTGTTATAGTTACCAAGTGACCACTACATCTTATGGGTTAAATGTCCACCATCTGTATTACTGGCGGTCACAAACATTAGGCGTGGGTGTATGCAGCTACACAAAGCAGGCGAACCAGCAGTACACCCCATACCGTACCGTCACTTCACTACACAGGTACACCTCTCCTCAGATGGCCATTGGCCAATACCCCATTGCTTATACCCCACACACATGCAATTTAAATACAATGTAATAACGGTAACCTAAAATCAAATTTTTTCCATTTATAGCCATAATTTTTATTTATTTTTTTGATGACATGATCACATTAAGTACTAATACTTGTATTTTCAAAGTTTTGGATTACATGTATGCATGTTGTACAAGGTCTATGATTGGACTTGGTCCCGTCACGCATGCTGCTATGAGCGCCACAGTCCACAGTATTCGGTTTGAATTGTGGCACACACATGACCACCGGCACAAGAAAATAGTCATAGTGAATAAGTGGTGCGACCATAAACGACGCCATGTCTTTTACCCTGTTTCCATGTAATGGCGGCTGCTGTATGTAATGATAATGAATTATTACTTTGGCCCAGACTAAATTGTCCGTACTGTAACTCCATTGGTTACAATAAAACAAAACACAACAAATTTTATGAAACAATAAAGTTTTAGAAAACAATCTTTAAATAAAGAAAAATATTATTAACATAAATAACAGAAGCCAAAAAAAACAAATGAAAAAAATTACGGTAAATTTTTAATTTTTTTCTGCTCTTGGAGCAGTTCATCCAGGGCCTTTTGGTTGGCCTCCTCCATTACGGTGAGCTCGTGTGAGAATTGGAGCTTCAGCTCCCTTATTTTTTTCATCTGCAGCGCCCTTAACTTCGGTCGCACTGCTCCCGCTGCACTTTTTTGAATTTTTTTTATCATGTTGTTGTGCGCTGTAAAAGTAAAGGAAATAAAAAATTTAAATGTACTTTAAAAGACAATCATTGTTTGGTGTATAAAGCAGATGAATTCCTGTCTGACCCAGGAAGAAGTACATCAGCGACTTAAAAAGATTAAAATAGACAAATCGCCAGGACCGGATGACATACACCCCCATATCCTAAGGGTATTAAGTAATGTCATAGCCAGACCCTTATTTCTGATATTTGCAGACTCTATACTGACAGGGAATGTTCCACAGGATTGGCGCATGGTGCCAATATTCTTTTTTTTTTTTTTTTTTTTTTTGAGTTTTGAAAATACTTTATTTTGAATCATGAGCAGAAAATACAAGAAATAAATCCGCCCCACAACAGGGTACTTGGTTCACATTTCAAATATCAGGGATGTAAACATATTTAAGTACTAACAGTCATGGGAATAAGGGGGAGAAGAAATTAAAGGAGAGAAAGAAAAAAGGAGGAAGGAGGAAGGGGGGGATAGGAATTTCCTACTTTCCCTAACACACTTGTTGAAGAGCTCTGTCTAATTCAGGAGGAGAAGCCTCTATACTTTTTCCATGGGGACCATGTGGCCTTGAACACTTGTGTTCTTTTGGACTCCCACCCTGCAATCTGTTCCATTCTATATAGTGCGTCACATTTCACAGTCCATTGGGAGATGGACGGGGCTCTACAACTCTTCCAATTGAATGCTATCAAAATTCTCGCAGCTGCTAACAATTGGCCAAGCAAGGAGGTAATATTTCTGTTACCTTTCACCTCACCCATTAAGCCTAATAAACACCTTTTTGCTGAAGGGACAAATTTTACCCCACAAATCTGTAAACAAATTGTGCAAATCTGTGTCCAGTAACTGGAAATAACAGGGCAAGTCCACCATATGTGTATTAGGGAACCTTCTGCACCAAGGCACCTCCAGCATCTAGGGTCACAATCCGGGTAAATGATATGTAATCTTTGGGGCGTGTAGTACCACCTAGTGATCATTTTGTACAGGTTTTCCTGCAATTTAACGCATCTGGATACCCTGGGTGCATTAGAGCAGATCTGCACAACCTCCCTGTCTGAGAAATGGATATCTAAATCCTTTTCCCACTTACGGATAAAACCATATGAGTCAGGTCTGGTCTGGGAAATTTCCTTTTTTCCCAAATATTGTTTAATATACAATTTATGTATAAAGGATAACGATTGCAATTTAGGATGTTTTTCCCAACCCTCAACTAAATGACCCGATGGGTCTAATAAATCAACTAACTGGAAGGACAACTCTTTGAGATCCCCTGGCAGAGTAGAGCAAAAATTCCCCCAGAGCTCCCCAGAATGTCCCTCACCTGAAGCACAGGAGACACCTCGTGGCTTGAAAGTAGCACCTTAGACAAGTCAGAATGCCATATCTTTAAAGTATTTTTCGTCATGAGGCTAAGTGGCTTGATCTGCTGAAGCATATCTCTAGGGGGCGAAAGAAGGAATGATCTCAGAGGGATCTTAGTATCCCCTGATTCTGTCAGGATGTCCCGCCTATTATCTGGACTCCTAATCCATTCCAGACATCTAGTCCCCTGAATAGCCCTATAATACTCTGCCATATCAGGAAGACCGATTCCCCCTAATCTGTTTGGCTGTATCATTGTTGAATGCGGAATACGGGGTTTGGATTTTTTCCAGAGAAATCTAGAAAAACATTGTCTCAGTTTGGCGAAAAAGGATTTTGGTAGGTGGATAGGCAGTACTGACATGTAATATAGTATTTTGGGTACCAATACGGACTTAATAAATGTACGTCTTCCAAACCACGAGGTGAAAGGGATGCTCCATGAGTCAATAGTAGCTGAAGTTAACTTGTGTAGATTACTAAAATTATCTTAAAATAGATCACATGGATCTGAGGTTATGTTTACCCCTAAAAATTTAATAGAACGCGTTGTCCAGCTATAACCATAATGCTTTTCTAAGGTCGACTGTATTTCCTTACCTGCCGTGACATTTAAAGCTTGAGATTTCGTGGGGTTAATAAGGAAGTTAGACATTGACCCAAACCTTTTGAACAAGTCCTGTAAAGCAGGAAGCGCCTCCGTTGGGTTAGTAATAATATGGTGCCAATATTTAAAAAGGATCCAAAAACAGAGCCTGGAAACTATAGGCCGGTAAGTTTAACATCTGTTGTGGGTAAACTGTTTGAAGGTTTTCTGAGAGATGCTATCTTAGAGCATCTCAACGGAAATAAGCAAATAACGCCATATCAGCATGGCTTCATGAGGGATCGGTCATGCCAAATTAATTTAATCAGTTTCTATGAGGAGGTAAGTTCTAGACTTGACAGCGGCGAATCAATGGATGTCGTGTATCTGGACTTCTCCAAAGCATTTGACACTGTACCACATAAAAGGTTAGTATATAAAATGAGAATGCTCGGACTGGGAGAAAACGTCTGTTTGTGGGTAAGTAACTGGCTGAGGGATAGAAAACAGAGGGTGGTTATTAGTGGTACACACTCAGATTGGATCACTGTCACTAGTGGGGTACCTCAGGGGTCAGTATTGGGCCCTATTCTCTTCAATATATTTATTAATGATCTTGTAGAAGGCTTGCATAGTAAAATATCAATTTTTGCAGATGACAATAAACTGTGTAAAGTAATTAACACTGAAGAGGACAGTATACTACTACAGAGGGATCTGGATAGATTGAAGGCTTGGGCAGATAAGTGGCAGATGAGGTTTAACACTCACAAATGTAAGGTTATGCACATGGGAAGGAATAATGCAAGTCACCCGTACATACTAAATGGTAAAGCACTCGGTAACACTGACATGGAAAAGGATGTAGGAATTTTAATAAACAGCAAACTAAGCTGCAAAAACCAGTGTCAGGCAGCTGCTGCCAAGGCCAATAAGATAATGGGTTGCATCAGAAGGGGCATAGATGGTGGTGATAAGAACATAGTCCTACCACTTTACAAATCGCTAGTCAGACCACACATGGAGTACTTTGTACAAGGCAGACATAGCAGAGCTGGAGAGGGTCCAGAGGAGGGCAACTAAAGTAATAACTGGAATGGGGCAACTACAGTACCCTGAAAGATTATCAACATTAGGGTTATTCACTTTAGAAAAAAGACGACTGAGAAGAGATCTAATTACAAATTGTATAAATATATCAGGGGTCAGTACAGAGATCTATCCCATCATCTATTTATCCCCAGGACTGTGACGAGGGGACATCCTCTGCGTCTGGAGGAAAGAAGGTTTGTACACAAACATAGAAGAGGATTCTTTACGGTAAGAGCAGTGAGACTATGGAGCTCTCTGCCTGAGGAGGTGGTGATGGTGAGTACAATAAAGGAATTCAAGAGGGGCCTGGATGTATTTCTGGAGTGTAATAATATTACAGGCTATAGCTACTAGAGAGGGGTCGTTGATCCAGGGAGTTTTTCTGATTGACTGATTGGAGTCGGGAAGGAATTTTTTATTCTGCTAAAGTTGGGTAAATTGGCTTCTACCTCACTTTTTTTTTTTTGCCTTCCTCTGGATCAACCTGCAGGATAGCAGGCCAAACTGGATGGACAGATGTCTTTTTTCGACCTTATGTACTATGTTGCTATGTTACTCTATTATATATTAGTTTAGTTAGGATTACTAATAGTTCTTTAGACTTTAGGGTTATGGACTTAGTAGTTAAGTTAATGCTTTTTATGTAGATTAATTACTTTATAGTGTTCATGTTTTATATTACTGTTGTGTGTTGTACGTTCTTTGTTGACTGTTTCATAGTTTTTACACCATTTTTTTGATAAATATTAATATGGTTTTGTACACTTTATTTTTTAGTCTAAGAAAAATTTTATATATTGGATGCTCGTTACATCTTAATTAAATAGTATGCCTCATTGAGATACTTTACGCAAATCAGTACACCAGTAACATCAGCTAGCTGTAAAAAAAAACTAATTAGGGTCTGGGTTTTTGGACATAGTGCCCAGACAGATATAGTGGCAAAGGCTACTCCCGTACTCCATCAAGCCTTTTTATTAAAGTTTGGATTAAAAATGCTGTTCTTTACCTGTGTGGACAGGAGATGTGAAAACTGAACCTGCAGAGAAATGAGCATGGTCTCTGACAGACCATAAAGAGTGGTGATATACTAATATTTTTGTTATACTGCTTGTAGTGAACGCAAAGTGTGGGACTTTAGGTTATGTAATATTTGAAGTCTGAATAACAATTAGAGGTTGAACTTGAACTTGTTTATAATTGCTTTCTTGAATAAAATCTGCCTGTGGTGAAGACTAAACTGACACCTGTATGTGTGTGGGGACATTTTTTAAATTAAAACATCAACAGAATATATTTACCTTCCTGGCGGGGGGTGGTCACCACCTCGTCTTCTTCCTCCTCCTCATCCTCCTGGACCTCATCTGCCTCAGGTGGGCTATGGGCCTGATGCCCTGATGGTCCTGCCTGTTCCTCTTCCTGCTGCTCATCCTCCTCATCCTCCGTCATCTCCTCCTCTTCCACCACCACCTTCTTTTTAGAGCGCTTAGCTCTTACTTTATGAAGAGGCACCCCTGTAATGAACAAATTTTCCAAAAATACCAAGATAAACAAGGAAAGCAAAAAAAAAAAAAAAGTAACGGTACACAAATTAATCTATGGTGGGATCTGGATGGGATAATGATTACCCCTATGTTTGATTTCACTTGATTTGGTGTTAGATGAAACTACAAATGAGGTCTTTCAGATGGTTTACAGTTGAGTACGTTAAGAGCTAGGATGAGGTACCAGGGGGTATTGGTTCACAAGGTACTGTTGCAGGGTTATTCCAATAAGGTGGACCAAGTCAACTGTTTTGACATTGGATAAGGGTTTACATCATATATCTGTATCTCGCTGTGAGTGTATGTATATATTTTAAAGGAATAATCAGCTACGTGTCCCAGCATTTACTAAATCTGTGCTGGAGAACTTTTAGGCAGAAGAGAAAACCAACTAAATTATTTATTACAAATTTACAACGTTACCATTGTACCTGAATACCAGTATAGTCTGTCTTCCACACAATTATCATTTTGCTGTAACAGCCTTCCAACATTCAATATGCTGACTGTGCTGTTAATAGTGTGCCTGTGAAGCTGTATGGTAGGAAATGTCTAAAGCCGATTAGTACGCCTTAGACCTTTTCAAGGGTACGCGGCCCACAGAGAGGGCTCTGAGTGCCGCCTCTAGCACCCGTTCCATCGGTTCAAAACCACTGAACTAAGTACTTATCAGTTGTAAAGGGATAGAAATACTTATTTGCATAACTGAACACATAAATAACAATAGGTGGGTAATAGAAAAATAATGTAAGCATCGTACCTGGACAATTTCTGTCTCTGACCTCTTTGATGAGATCCATCCGATGCCGTTTTAGGTCAGACCATTTCTTTAGATATGCATCCTTGGAATGACTCTTGCCATTCTTCTGCCACAGAGTGTAGGCTAATCTACGTACAATATTTTGTTTCTCTGTACGGGAACCTAGGTCGTCATATGTCTTCTGCAACATAGTCTGCAAGATAACAATTAAAGGATGTAATCCCAAAGTTGTAAAATACAATTATTAGTAATTTTAACCGGGTGTGCCATTTATATGGATACACCTTAATAAAATGGGAATGGTTGGTGATATTAACTTCCTGTTTGTGGCACATTAGTATATGTGAGGAGGGAAACTTTTCAAGATGGGTGGTGACCCTGGTGGCCAATTTGAAGTCAGCCATTTTGAATCCAACTTTTGTTTTTTCAATAGGAAGAGGGTCACGTGACACATCAAACTTATTGGGAATTTCACAAGAAAAACAATGGTGTGCTTGGTTTTAGCGTAACTTTATTCTTTCATGAGTTATTTACAAGTTTCTCTTTGTTTACAGCCATTGACATGTCGCCGAGGTTAACACGTGAGGAGCGGATAGAAATTGTGTTGATGTCTGGTGAACGCAGTAACCGGGTCATTGCAGCAGATTTCAATGCAAGACACCCTACGAGACCACCCATCTCCCATGCTACAGTTAGCAAACTGCTTGCTAAGTTTCGTGAAACTGGTTCAGTGTTGGATTTGCCAAAATGTGGACGCATGAAATCTGTCTCTAATGAAGAAACATCAGTGGCTGTCCTAGTTTAATTCAGCAAGAGCCCACAGCGTAGCACTCGAGCATGTCACTAGAGAGTGGCATTAGTCGAGCATCCTTTCGGCGGATATTAGCTACTCACAAATGGCACCCTTACAAACTCCAGCTACTGCAGCATCTCAACGAGGATGACCCAGATCAGCGCACTGAATTTGCAGAATGGGCAAAACAAAAATCGGAACAGGACCCTCAGTTTACGCAGAAGATTTTGTTCAGTGATGAGGAAAACTTTTATGTGAATGGTGAAGTTAACAAACAAAACCACCGCTATTGGTCTGACACTAACCCACATTGGATAGATCCCTCCAAGACTGTTGGAACTGTTGAGGGAAGTTTGGATTTAAATATATATGGATATATCCCCTTACATATATGCATGTATATTGGCCCTTTTGCATGGGCCGGTCCAGGTGGTATGGGTGTATACATGGAGATGCCCCCTTGTCAGCATACATCTCTATGTATAATATATCTATATGCAGGTGGGCTTATTACTGCCCATTTATGATATTGTGTATATGGACATGCATGTAGATGTGCCCCAAACATCTATATGGATGTATATACCTAAGTGCCCCCAGGTTGGGTAGTATGTATGTGTGTATATATATATATATATATATATATATATATTGATCAGCCTGGTTCGTTTATGACGTGGGAGTGTGTGATGTTATGTGGCAGCTGGGAGCTTACAGCTTGTGCAGGAAGTCCTTTGTTTCAGCTCTAGCATTCCGTCACACGACCCCACGATGATGTCATCACCCTCCTGTTGAAGAAGGAGGAGGGGGGCTGCTTTTGAGCTATAAAACCCACAGCAAGGCAGAGGTGCAGTCTCTTGGATTCCTGGACTGCAATGAGACACATGGGCGCTGCACCCTGAAGAGAGGCCACATGGCCCTGAAAAATGGCTGAGTACCAACCATCCCCTAACCCCTGGCTGCTGACTTCATGTCTCAGCATTAATCCTTGATGAGCCTGTACCCTGGAAGCAGCCCAGTCACCCCCTGTATAACCCTTGGTTACCCTTAACCTCTCCTGCCCTGAGTCCCCCTATAATCCTAATATCCCCTGTGTTCCCCCAGGATTGTAGATCCCTCATATCCCCTGTTCCGTAATAACCTCTAGTTATTCCCCGTAGGGATAGTATATTGTCAGGATTGGGTGGGCTGCTGGTAAAGTGTATGATGTTGGGGAGGACTTGGGACCGTAATAGTGTATTGTTATAGCGTGTGTACTTATATTGTTGTGTGCTGCTATAAATATATATATCTATTCCATTGATATAGATATATATAATTATAAGCAAATATTAGACTGTGACATATAGTGTGTGAATAAATCCCTGCAGAGCATTAACCTCTGCATTGCCCTGTCCCTGCAGAGTCCTGACCATTAACCCTTCAATGCCTGATCCCTGCTACCACTGCCCTGATAACTCATAACCCTGTGTCCCTTGGCCTGCAGGTATTAATCCCCTGCAGAGCCACCATTGTGTTTAACCCCTTGTACCCCATAGGGACAGTGATTAGTCAGGCGGGTGGGTTACTAATATTTGTGTGTATGCGAATGTATTATTGTATTGTATAGATAGTGTGTGGGGTGGAATTTGGGATTGTGCTGTGTAGTGTAGTTAGGTTTGTATTGTGTTTATTGTAGTACCATTTCTATACTGCGGTGTGTACTTCTGTATGTTGTAAGAGAATGTCTGGAGTGGTAGTGGATGGAAGATATGTACCACCGGGGGTCGTGGCCCTGGTGGAGTAAGAGCAGGGTGGACGGGTTTCAGTTGTTGGTGTCAGTCTACACTGATCCTGGCAGGTTGGTTATCTCTGACCTAGTTGGGTAGGGAAGGAGTTAATCCTTCACTATGCTCGCTGGGTGTGGTCTGCCTGCTACACCCAGGGCTGTGGATATAGGTTTGAGGCTGACTGACTGTGGGGCGGCTGATGAAGTGTGGTCTCCTGTCTCACTGCAGGAAGCTGTATGGGAGGCTGATCGCTCGGTCGGGCTGGGCGCTGTGGTCCGCTCGTCTAACAAGAACTGCCCAATTGCTGCAGGCTCAGCGAAGGACCAAAAGAAAGGGATCCTGTGGCCGGAGCCAATCCCTGTCTAACGTGGCCTGTCTAACTTGCACGAACTTGGACAAACCCGCCCCATGACAAGGTGTAGTACTGACCACTGATGTGAGAGACTGTGTGAACAGGCACCAAGACGCCTGCAGTGTTTGGGGATCCTTTGTGGGAGGTGGGGTTTATGGACATTGCTGTTGTGTGAATTGAACAGTTTTGATGTGATGCACTAAAGTGAATAAAAGAGCACGGTTTGGACACAAAGCCTGTCTCCAGAGCCTCTATACTGCCACCGCTACCATCTGCCTACCAGAGCAAACCCCCACAATTGGTGGCTTCAGCGGGCAAACGGCAGTGAGGCTGAAAATTGTGCTGTTTGGACTGTATGTCGTATATTAAGCCGGCAAGCTTTGTGGCTCCAGATAAGATGGAGGAGGCTATTAGACACTTGGTGCAAAGTAATGAGGAGGCTACTCGGAGACATGAGGAAGCCCTGAGAGACCAGCGGCAGTTGAATAGTCTACTGGCCCAGCAACTGGCGACTATGCAGGAGTCCATGCGTGTGTTACAACAACAAGCCGTCCCGGGGGGAACCGCAATCCTACCTGCTGCCCGGGATAAGGTGCGCTCAGCGTTAAGGAAGATGGGCCCCGAGGATGATATCGAGGCGTTCCTGATGGTCTTCGAATGCACTGCGGAACAGGAAAGGTTACCGGCAGAACAGTGGGCCGAAGTAGTGGTGCCATTTTTAGTGGGTGACGCACAAAAGGCCTACTTCGACCTCAGTCAGGAGGAAGCCAAGAGCTATGAGAGGCTGAAGGGGGAGGTGTTGGCTCGTCTTGGAGTTAATACCTATGCACATCGAGTCTACCAGTGGGCTTTCTCAGAGTCCAAGCCTGCTCGGTCCCAGGCCTATGACCTGTTACACCTCGTAAAAAAATGGCTGCAGCCTGAGACATTGAGCCCTTCGCAGATGGTGGAACGTGTGGTGGTGGATCGTTTGGTGCGTACCCTCCCAAGAGCAATACAGCGCTGGGTGGGACAAGGTGATCCAGGCACCCTGGATCAAGTTGTTGGCCTAGTCGAGAGATACATGGCAACCCAGGACTTGGTCCGAGAGTCCGCCTTCCTGCAAAAGCAGCGTTCACTCTCCCTGTCACAAGGGGGACCTGGGAAGGGGGCTCAACCGCTTAAGGGGGGGGGAGGTGATTTCCACTCCTGGGAGGCCAAACCTGGGGAGACGAGAGGCCCCGGGGATTAGATGTTGGCACTGTCAGGGCCTGGGACACATTGCTGCCAACTGCCCGAGGGCGGCAGAGCCCATGGACTGCGGGTTCGCACGACGGTCCTCCTTTTTCGGCCAGCCGGTGTATGTTGCTGCTTCGCTGCTATCCACTGATACACCCCCGTTGTGTGCCATCTCTATTAATGGACACCCAGTTAAGGCATTGCTAGACTTGGGGAGCTTAGTGACCCTCGTGCACGAGTCCCTGGTGGCCAGTCGCGGCCCAGGCAAGCAAACCATCAGGATTGTGTGCATTCATGGGGACCAGCGAGAATATCCTACAACCTGTGTGACCTTGTCTACCCTCGAAAGGGAGATACAGCAGGTGGTTGGGGTGGGGCGACAAATCCCTTACGCTGCCATCCTAGGTAGGGATTGTCCCCTGTTCTGGTCTCTCTGGGAGGGATGGGGTGCAGAGCCGGTGCCCGTTGATCCTGAAGAGGAGCTACCAGCTGTAGGGGTCACCAATAAGGAGGAAGAGTGTCAACCCGATAGCTTGTACCTAGAAGGGTTGGCTGGGGAGCCGGCGGCAGCCCCATCTGTTCCAGAACTAGAAGTATCCCGAAACACATTCGGGACCGCCCAGCTCCAGGATCCTACATTGTCACGGGCCAGAGAAGGGGTGACTGTCATCAATGGAGTGGCTCAGCACCCGGGAGCCGACTCTGAATTTCCCCACCTGGCCTGTAACCAGGACCTACTGTACCGGGTCGACAAAGTCCGGCAAGAGGTAATAGAACAGTTGGTGGTACCCCAGCCATACCGCCGCATGGTATTAGACTTAGCGCATACTCATGTGTTAGGAGGACATCTGGGGGTCCAGAAAACTCAGGAACGTATACTGCAGCGTTTCTATTGGCCGGGGATATATGAGGAAGTCAGGAGGTTTTGCCAGTCCTGTCCAGAGTGTCAGAGAACCAGCCCCCAGCCTCATTATCGTAGTCCCCTGGTGCCCATGCCCATTATTGAAGTACCTTTCGAAAGGGTCGCAATGGACCTGGTAGGCCCCATTAACAAGTCAGCCAGAGGCCACCAACATATCCTGGTCATAGTAGACTATGCTACTCGCTACCCTGAGGCGATACCCCTGCGCCACACGTCAGCCAAGCTGATAGCCAAGGAGCTGATGGGTATGTTCTCCCGGGTGGGGATCCCAAAGGAGATATTGACGGACCAAGGGACCCCTTTCATGTCCAAAGTGATGAGGGAGCTCTGCAAAATATTAAATATTAAGCACTTGCGTACTTCCGTCTATCACCCCCAAACTGACGGGCTGGTGGAACGCTTTAATAAGACCCTAAAGTCCATGCTCAAGAGAGCGGTGGCAAAAGATGGAAAGGACTGGGACCTCTTGCTGCCCTATGTGTTATTTGCGGTGCGAGAAGTGCCCCAGGCGTCCACGGGGTTCTCACCGTTTGAGCTGTTATATGGTAGGCATCCCCGAGGGCTGTTGGATATCGCTAAAGAGGCATGGGAGCAACAGCCTACCCCTCACAAAAGCATAGTCGAGCACATCGAGAAGATGCAGGACCGGATAGGAACAGTTCTGCCCATAGTCCGTGAATATATGGAAGCGGCACAGCTGGCCCAGAGCCGCGTGTACAACCGGGCCGCCCAGTAAAGGACGTTTAACCCGGGCGACCGAGTGTTAGTACTAGTGTCCACCGTAGACAGCAAATTCCTGGCCAGGTGGCAAGGGCCATATGAGATAAGAGAGAAGTTAGGCCCCGTGAATTACAGGGTATACCAGCCAGGAAGGCGGAAGCCCGAGCAGGTGTACCACGTTAATTTACTGAAAGCCTGGAAAGATAGAGAAAGTCTCCCTGGGGATGACCCGCGCTTTGTCTTGGCTGCAGAGAACGTCCCCGGCCCTACAGTGGTACCAGAGGACACCCTTGCAGTAAAGATAGGTAGCGGTTTGTCGACTAAGCAGACTCAAGAAGTGAAGGCGTTCATTAGCAGGAATAAAGACGTGTTCTCTGACCTTCCGGGATGTACCAATCTCGTCCAACATGACATTGTCACCGAGCCCCAGGAAAAGGTCCGTTTACGACCGTACCGGGTACCGGAGGCTCGGCGACAAGCCATTTCAGAGGAAGTAAAGTTTATGCTGAAGTTAGGGGTCATTGAGGAGTCTAGAAGCGAGTGGGCTAGCCCGATCGTTCTTATCCCAAAGCCCGACGGATCATTACGTTTTTGTAATGATTTCCGGAAACTAAACGAGATTTCAAAGTTTGACGCCTATCCCATGCCGCGAGTAGATGAGTTAATAGAGCGAATGGGTAAAGCCAGGTATTTCTCGGTGATAGATCTCACAAAAGGGTACTGGCAGGTACCTTTAACAGAGACAGCAAAAGAGAAGACCGCATTTGTCACGCCGGAGGGGCTGTTCCATTATAGAGTGTTGCCCTTTGGGTTGCACGGTGCTCCAGCCACGTTTCAACGGCTGATGGATATCGTCCTCAGACCACATCTCCGGTATGCCTCAGCATATTTAGATGATATAATCATATTTAGCCAGGACTGGGAAAGTCACGTGTCAAAGGTTCAAGCAGTGATAGACTCGCTCAGGAAGGCAGGATTGACCGCCAACCCAAAAAAGTGCTCAGTGGGCCTGGAGGAAGCGTGGAATTTGGGTTATGTCATTGGACGCGGAGTCGTTAAGCCCCAAATAAATAAGATCGAGGCGATCCGAAATTGGCCTACACCCCTTACGACCAGGCAACTGCGGTCATTTTTAGGGATGGTAGGGTATTATATGCGGTTCATCCCACATTAAGCCACTATAGCTTCCCCGTTGACAGGACTCCTGAAAGGTAGGAAGTCGGTAATGGTTCGCTGGGATGAGCAGGCGGAAGAGGCGTTCTCCCGTTTGAAATCGGCCCTATGCGGGTCCCCAGTTCTGGTGACGCCCGACTTCGGACGGGAGTTTATAGTCCAGACGGACGCCTCTAGAGTAGGCCTCGGGGCGGTACTCTCCCAGGAAATCAATGGTGAAGAACACCCCGTTGGTTTCCTGAGCCGCAAGCTCACCCCAGCGGAAACCCGGTACAGCGTGGTAGAAAGAGAATGCCTCGCCATCAAGTGGGCACTTGAATCTCTCAGGTATTACCTGTTGGGGAGAAGGTTCCGTCTGGTGACTGACCACTCCCCTCTCCGGTGGATGAGCCAGGCTAAGGAGGGGAGCGCTCGGGTCACCAGATGGTTCTTATCCCTCCAGAATTTTAAATTCAGGGTTGAGCACAGGGCAGGTCGCCTGCAAGGGAACGCTGATGCCCTGTCCCGGGTACACTGCTATATGTGCGTTCACCCCAGTAGGATTGAACAGGGTCGTCAAGCCTTCAGGGGTGAACAAAAGGGGGGGATATGTAAGAGAATGTCTGGAGTGGTAGTGGATGGAAGATATGTACCACCGGGGGTCGTGGCCCTGGTGGAGTAAGAGCAGGGTGGACGGGTTTCAGTTGTTGGTGTCAGTCTACACTGATCCTGGCAGGTTGGTTATCTCTGGCCTTAGTTGGGTAGGGAAGGAGTTAATCCTTCACTATGCTTGCTGGGTGTGGTCTGCCTGCTACACCCAGGGCTGTGGATATAGGTTTGAGGCTCACTGACTGTGGGGCGGCTGATGAAGTGTGGTCTCCTGTCTCACTGCAGGAAGCTGTATGGGAGGCTGATCGCTCGGTCGGGCTGGGCGCTGTGGTCCGCTCGTCTAACAAGAACTGCCCAATTGCTGCAGGCTCAGCGAAGGACCAAAAGAAAGGGATCCTGTGGCCGGAGCCAATCCCTTGTCCAGGCCGACACGTGGCCTGTCTAACTTGCACGAACTTGGACAAACCCGCCCCATGACAAGGTGTAGTACTGACCACTGATGTGAGAGACTGTGTGAACAGGCACCAAGACGCCTGCAGTGTTTGGGGATCCTTTGTAGGAGGTGGGGTTTATGGACATTGCTGTTGTGTGAATTGCACAGTTTTGATGTGATGCACTAAAGTGAATAAAAGAGCACGGTTTGGACACAAAGCCTGTCTCCAGAGCCTCTATACTGCCACCGCTAACATCTGCCTACCAGAGCAAACCCCCACAATGTATATATATTCATATCCATTGATCTATGAATATATATAGATATAGCATATTGTTAGACTTGTATAATTGTATTGTGTAATAAATATTTCTTATTGTTCATAATACAGTGTATGGTGTTTTTACTAGTCGCCGCCGTAGTATAGTGATAGTAAGTCGCACGTAGTGTAGTTCAGTGTAGTGTATAGGCAATCAGAGGTAATCAGTAGTGTTTTATGTTTATTTAGGTATAAATGGGCGGAGTCATCAATAGACGGCTCCTCCCATTTATGAATATTGATTATCGATATTTGCATAAATATTGGTGATTAATATTCCCCCTTAACAGGAACCAAAAAATTGATGGTATGGTGTGGTATATGGGGTACAAAGATAGTGGGGCCATTCTTCATCAATGGAAACCTCAAGGCTACTGAATATGCAAAATTGCTACATGATGATGTGTTTCCCTCTTTATGCACTGAAGCTGGCACGTTCCCTGAGTTTTTCCAGCAAGATGGTGCACCACCACATTATGGGTGTCAGGTCCGAGCATTCCTAGATGAACAGTTTCCTGGAAAGTGGATTGGTCGTCGTGGGCCAGTTGAATGGCCCCCAAGGTCTCCCGATCTGACCCCCTGAGACTTTTATCTTTGGGGTGATCTGAAGGCAATTGTCTATGCTGTGAAGATACGAGATGTGCAGCACCTGAAACTACGGATACTGGAAGCCTATGCTAGCATTTCTCCTGCGGTGTTGCTATCAGTGTGTGAAGAGTGGGAGAAGAGGGTTGCATTGACAATCCAACACAATGGGCAGCACATTGAACACATTTTATAAGTGGTCAGAAACTTGTAAATAACTCATGAAAGAATAAAGTTACGTTAAAACCAAGCACAACATTGTTTTTCTTGTGAAATTCCCAATAAGTTTGATGTGTCACATGACCCTCTTCCTATTAAAAAACAAATGTTGGATTCAAAATGGCCAACTTCAAAATGGCCGCCATGGTCACCACCCATCTTGAAAAGTTTCCCCCCTCACATATACTAATGTGCCGCAAACAGGAAGTTAATATCACCAACCATTCCCATTTTATTAAGGTGTATCCATATAAATGGCTCACCCTGTAGTCATCTCAACCATAAAAAAATAAAATTGAATATGAAAATGGTAAGAGTAGATATTTATATAGTTCCCTATGGAACTATATGAAAGTAAAGTAAAAATAAAAACATTTTTATTCAAAGCAAATATAAGAATTAAACTCCACAGTGGACGCCACTTTAACAGTGACTTTCACAGATACCCCCACTTTAACAGTGACTTTGACAACGGCCTCCCCTTTAACAGTGACAAGAACAGTGGCTGCCCCTTTAAGAGTGACTTTGACAACAGCCTCCCCTTTAACAGTGACTTTGACAACAGCCTCCCCTTTAACAGTGACTTTGACAATGGCTTCCCCTTTAACAGTGACTTGTAACAGTGGCCGCCCCTTTAATAGTGACTTGAACAGTGGCCGTCCCTTTAACAGTGACTTGAACAGCTGCCGCCCCTTTAAGAGTGACGTTGATAATGGCCTCCCCTTTAACAGTGACTATAACAGTGCCCGCCCCTTTAAGAGTGACTTGGAACAGTGGCTGCCCCTTTAAGAGTGAGTTGAACAGTGCCCTCCCCTTTAACAGTGACTTTGACAACGGCCTCCCCTTTAACAATGACTAGAACAGTGGCCGCCTCTTTAACAGTGACTTGAACAGTGGCCTCCCCTTTAACAGTGAGATACTTGTTAGGTAGAATTACTTACAGTGATCAAATATTCCAGCTCTTCTGGATTGAAATAGCTTTTTGCCATTTTCGTCTGTAGAATCGGTCTCTCTCCACTCTCCTTGCGATCCAAAGACAGGTACGCACGTACAGACGCACGCACGTACAGACGCACATTCACGATTATTTAAATTACATATTATCGAGATAACAAACCAAACATAGTAGACTGTATAGGCAGGCAAATTTCATATTGGTACCTTGCTCTAAGTTGTATTCGCGTACGAATAAAACTTAATTCTATTGAGCCAAACAATAGTAAATCAGACTAATAGCTCTAATGTTCCATTCGAACGCAATTACAACTTATAGTGGGGGACTAATTGGAAAGTTGACTAATGTGAACAATTGACTATTAGATTTAACAAATAAGAAAATAGAGCAGGATTCCCTTTATTGGTTATTTAGGTTCAATCTGGACAGCTGTAAGTTAAAAGAGAAATGCGATTAATTTAAGTTCAAATAATCGCATTGCGAAAACAACTTAGAATTGCCAGGATTAACGCAGATATCAATCCAACCTATAGGGTGAGTTGACTAAAACTTTTAATCTCAATGCTATAATAGTTACTAGCATTATTCGCATTGCTAATCCAACTTCTATAATGCACTATTCATACATATAGTCGTTTATCCGTTATATTTGTTAACCCCTTAGGGACCGAGCAGATTTTTAACGTAAGGACCATGCCAATTTTGGCAAATCTGACCAGTGTCATTTTAAGTGGTGATAACTTTAAAACGCCTTGATTTATCCAGGCCATTCTGAGATTGTTTTTTCGTCACATATTGTACTTCATGACTGTTAAAACAAAGTATAAAAAATAAATTTTTATTTATAAAATAATTCCAAATTTAACAAAAATTGTAAAAAAAAATTCAAATTTTACAAGTTTCAATTTCTCTACTTCTATAATACATATTAAGACCTCAAAAAAATAGTTATTACTTTACATACCCCATATGTCTACTTCATTTTTGGAACATTTTTGGAATGATATATAATTTTTTCGGGATGTTACAAGGCTTAGAAGTTTAGAAGCAAATCTTGAAATTTTTCAAAAATTTTCACAAAACAAATTTTTAAGGACCAATTCAGGTCTGAAGTCACTTTGTGCACTTTACATAATAGAAACCATCCAAAAATGACCCCATTCTAGAAACTACACCCCTCAAGGTATTCGAACCTCATTATAAAAACTTTGTTAACCCTTTAGGTGTTCCACAAGAATTAATGGAAAATAGAGATACAATATTTAAATTTCACTTTTTTGGCAGATTTACAATTGTATTAATTTATTTCCAGTTACAAAGCAAGGGTTAACAGTCAAACCAAACTCAATATTTATGGCCCTGATTCTGTAGTTTACATAAACATCCCATATGTGGTCGTAAACTGCTGTACGGGCACACGGCAGGGCGCAGAAGGAAAGGAATGCCATACGGTTTTTGGAAGGCACATTTTGCTGGACTGTTTTTTTTTTTTTTACACCATGTCCCATTTGAAGCCCCCCTGATGCACCCCTAGAGTAGAAACTCTTTAAAAGTGACCCCATTTTACAAACTACGGGATAGGGTGGCAGTATTGTTGGCAATAGTTTAGGGTAAATATGATTTTTGGTTGCTCTATATTACACTTTTTGTGAGGCAAGTTAACAAAAAATAGCTGTTTTTGCACCGTTTATATTTTTGGTTATTTACAACATTCATCTGATAGGTTAGATCATGTGATATTTGTATAGACTAGGTTGTCACGGATACTGCGATACCTAATATGTATACTTTTTAATTATTTATGTAAGTTTTATACAATGATTTCTTTTTAGAAACAAAAAAATCATGTTTTAGTGTTTCTATAGTCTGAGAGCCATAATTTGTTAATTTTTTGGGCGATTACCTTGGGTAGGGTATGATTTTTGCGGGATGAGATGACGGTTTTATTGGCACTATAATTGGCTCTATACCTAATATGTATACTTTTATTTCCCCCTATTTTTTAGCTTTTTTTAACTTTATTTGGGGAAAATGACTTCTTTTTTATTTTTACATGAAACTTTTAATTATTTGGGGGGAGAAAACTATATTTTTTCAACTCTATTTTTAACAATTTTTTTTTAACACTTTTGAACTTCAACTTTTGGGGGTCTAATCCTCTTTACAATGCATTCCAATACTTCTGTATTGGAATGCATTGGCTGTATGAGTAATACTGTGTGTATTACTCATACAGCTTCCGGGGCCTGTGAGATCCAGGGAGCTGGATCTCACAGGCTCGTCACCGGAAGGCAGCGCAATGCCTTCCTTAGGCATCGTGCTGCCTTCCATGCCATCGGGTCCCCCCTACAGCTGCATGGGGACCCGATGGCACCGCCGATCGCCGCCGCAAACCGCAGGTAAAGCCGTAAACTTAAAGGGAACCTGTTACCAGTTTTATGGTGTCCTAACTAAGGGCAACATAAATAAGTGATTGATTCTCTTAGCACAAGGCTGGGTCACTTTCTTTAATTGACCCAGTCAATCTGCCAACATCTTGTATTGAAAAGCTCCAGCTGATAATGATGAGTCATGAATATTCATGAGCTCCTGACTCTCCCCGCCCACCTGCTGCTGAATGACAGTTTGTTTCCATATGAACCAGCAGCAGGTGGGCAGGGGAGTGGCTATAGCTCTGAATTAAATATACGCTGGACTCAATGACATCACGCCGGACTCAAATCAGCTCATTAGCATGCGGCATGCGGCATCTTTGTGTGTATATTATGAGGTAACCATCTGTCACACCAGTAAGTGAATACATCTAAGGTACTCTTTAGTAGTTAATGATTGTATATAATTAGTTAGATTATAATCAAATATCCACATGACAGGTTCCCTTTAAGTAACAGGACAACATGCCGTACCGGTACGTCATGTGTCCTGAAGAGGTTAAGTCTACCAATACCTCTTATACCAAATTCGCCAAAGCTGGAATGGCAATGATAGAATATTGGTCGCATTGCAAATCCAACACTATTGCTTAAAGTTTCCTATTGCTTGTATTGTTACAGTTAACAAGTTACCACTGCATCTTATGGGTTAAATGTCCACCATCAGTATTACTGATGGTCACGGACATCATCAGCGGAAGTATAGCTACATCATTGGGTGTGAAGCTGTTTCATTGGCACAAATTAAAGTGGTTACATCACACTACAATGTCTGTAACATGTATGTATGGATAGCAGACAAATATCTCTCATATGCACATAGCACCTCTATTTACGTGCTACACACTGTATATCCCACGCTATAAAACCCACACCATACCCCCCTCCCCCCTTAAACCCTCCACCACCTTAAACCCCCCTCCTTCAACTCACCCCCCCCCCCACCTCCTCACTCACACATACACACACACAGTTTAGGAGAAGTAATGATCGACCTCCAGTATTTCAGTATTTGCTGGTTCATTTAGCGTTACCCAGGGTGCACCACGTGGAGGTGAACCAGTTGTACACCCAATACCGTACCGTCAATTCACTAGACAGGTACACCTCTCCTCAGATCGCCAATACACCATTCCTCATACACCACACACATACAATTTAACTTTAATGTAATGTTCTAGTGGTAACCTAAAATCAAACATTTTACATTAATACAACTAATTTTTGGTTTATTTTGGTGACATGATCACATTAATTACTAAGAATTTCATTACATGTATACATGTTGTACAATGTCTATGATTGGGCCTGGTCCCGTCACGCGTGCTGCTATGAGCGCCACAGTCCGCAGTATTCGGTTTGAATTGTGGCACACACATGACCACCGGTACAATAAAATAGTCATAGTGAAGAATTGGTCCGACCGTATGCTGGACCATGTCAAAAAAATGTCCCGGTACAATGTGTAGCGGGGTTCCGAAGGTGCACTCGGTCCCCCATTAGCCGCAGACCTGCTGCTTAGCTTCGGGAACGAGGTTCTGTGTTTTACCTCGTTCCCAGGGCGGCTTTACTAGCTGGGTGGCTCCCTGCTCCTAAGTCTGCCTTGAGCGCCCAGCTGATCACTCGGTGCTCGACTGGTTGGTCTGTCGGTCATGTGACGCTGGCCACGTCACATGACCCTCACTCCCCACTATAAATACAGGCAGCCTGCTGGCCACAGGTTGCCTGTTAATTTAGGTTCCACCTGTGATTTGGTCTTTCCTGGCGTACTTACCTCCTGCTGAATTCCTGACGATCCTCTGCCTGCTCCTTGTGTACTTTGCTGCTCTCCTGGTATTCTGACCCCGGCCTCCTCCTGACGATCCTCTGCTGACTCCTTTGGTATTTCACGTCTCTCCTGGTATTTATGACCCCAGCTTCTCCTGACAATTCTCTGCTTGCTCCATTTGTACTTTGTAGCTTTCCTGGTATTGACTCGGTCCGTTCACGTCCTGTTGTTTGTCTGTCTGTCATCCCTGCACTTATTCCAAGTTAGGGATTGCCGTCCAGTTGTCCCCTGTCATTAGGACTCGCGAGGCAATTAGGCAGGGCCAGGGGTAAGGGTGGAGCGCAGTGGTCACTTCCCTCCCCCCTGTGTGTGTGTGTACGCGACCGTTACAGATTAACAGGCCCAATAACCACTGTAGAATGAATCCTCTGGTGACCCTGACTGACCATGTCTCTAATCTGACGCAGATGGTGCAGGAGTTAGGGGAAAAACTCAGTTCTTTTGAGTTAGGGCAAGGTTCTTCCACTCCTCAGGCGTCCATTCCGCATTTTGAGCCCCAGATTAAGCTCCCAGAACCCTTTTCTGGAGACCGTAAGAAGTTTCTCTCTTTTAAGGAGAATTGCAAACTTTACTTCCGTTTGCGCCCCGTGTCCTCTGGCCTTATCATTTCCCGATTACAGGGTGATCCCCAGGACTGGGCGTTCTCTTTACCTGCTGGCGCCAGTTGTTTATCTTCTGTGGAGGGGTTCTTTCAGGCCCTGGGTACCCTCTATGATGAACCAGACAGGGCTCTAGTAGCCGAGACGGCTCTAAAGACACTGGTTCAGGGCAATCTACCAGCGGAGGATTATTGCACCCAATTCAGAAGGTGGTGTGTCCCCTCAGGATGGAACGAGCCAGCCCTGAAGAGTCAGTTCAGGTCAGGTCTGTCTGATAAATTAAAGGATCTTCTGGTCAGTTATCAACTGACTCGGTCCGTTCACGTCCTGTTGTTTGTCTGTCTGTCATCCCTGCACTTATTCCAAGTTAGGGATTGCCGTCCAGTTGTCCCCTGTCATTACGACTTGCGAGGCAAGTAGGCAGGGTCAGGGTTAAGGGTGGAGCGCAGTGGTCACTTCTCTCTCCCCTGTGTGTGTGTGTACGTGACCGTTACACAATGCTGACATAACATCGCCAACACTCAGTAATGTATATGTTCTCTTATGCAAGTCATTATTTATATTCGTCTCGAAATGTTTACTTTGTACATGGTTAGAAATGTAGCAAATCATTCCTTTTACATATATATATATATATATATATATATCAAATGTACCGTATGTATGTATGTCCCTCAAAAACTCCAAAAAGCAACCATTGATTTCAATGAAACTTTCAACACAGATCCATTGCTAACAGGAAAGAATTGTTGCGGTGTTCTATGCTCTCTTGGACGTACTATCCCGATACATACCCTAACCGCTTCACGTCCGCCCATAGGATATAAACGTCCTATGGGTGGACGTCTATTTCTGAAAGCACGTTTTAGAACGTCCTTTCAGAAATAGCAGCTAATCGTGCAGCTGCTGATCGGGTTGCCCGCTGTCAGTGACAGCAGAGCAACCCTAAGACAAGGCAGGGACAGTGCCCAGGTGTCCCTGCCTTCTAGATCGCTGCAGACACAGCGCTCACCGAGCGCTGGGTCTGCAGAGAAGGAAGCGCTATGCGCTTCCTGTTCCGGCCCGGCGGTCATGTGACCGCCGTGACCGGAGTGTGCAGGAGCTGTGTGAGGTCTCTCAGAGACCTCGATCAGCCCTGCTCTGAGGCTGTACAGCGCTGGATTGCTGCTGTACAGCCTCTATAGGGGTGCATTTGTCCTGTAACTGGGGCTACTATGTCAGCCCCAGTTACAGGAGAAATCAACTGTGAAAAAAAAAAAAAATGTGAAGTAAATGTCCCCCAGAGGTCTTGTATGACCTTATGGAGGACGAAAAGTGTAAAATAAAAAAAATAAAAATAAAAGGTTGAAAATAAAAAAATTTAAAAAAGTTTCACATGTAAAAAAAAAAAAAAGTCCCCAAGTAAGGAATGAAAAAAAAAAGTTAAAAATAGAAAAAATAAAAAAAAGTATACATATTTAGGTATTGCCGCGTCCGTAAAAACCAGCTCTATAAAAATATCACATGACCTAACCCCTCGGGTGAACACCGTAAAAAAAAAAAAAAAAAAAAACTGTGTCAAAACAAGCAATTTTTGTCACCTTGCATCACAAAAGGTGCAACACCAAGTGATCAAAAACGCGTATGTCCCACAAAATAGTACCAATAAAACCGTAACCTCATCCCGCAAAAAATGAGCCCCTACATAAGAAAATCTCTCAAAAAATAAAAAAACTATAGCTCTCAGAACATGGACACATTAAAACATAATTTTTTTGTTTCAAAAATGCTATTATTGCGTAAAACTTTAATAAATGAGAAAAAGTATACATATTAGGTATCGCCACGTCCGTAACGATCTATAAAAATGTCACTTGACTGAACCCCTCAGGTGAACGCTGTAAAAATAAATAAATAGAAACTGTGCTAAAACAACCAATTTTTTGGTCACCTTGCCCCATAAAGTGTTATAATGAATGATCAAAAAATCATATGTACCCAAAAATAGTACTAATAAAACTGGAACCTTATCCCCTAGTTTCCAAAATGGGGTCACTTCTTGGGAGTTTCTACTGTAAGGGTGCATCAGGGGGCTTCAAATGGGACATGGCATCTAAAAACCATGTGGAGTTCCTTTTCTTCTGCGCCCTGCCGTGTGCCCATACAGCAGTTTATGACCACATGTGGGGTGTTTCTGTAAACCGCAGAATCTGGGTAATAAATATTGAGTTTTGTTTGGCTGTTAACCATCGATGTGTTAAAGAAAAAAATTGATTAAAATGGAAAATCTGCCAAAAAAGTGAAATTTAAAAATTTGATCTCCATTTTCCTTTAATTCTTGTGGAACGCCTAAAGGGTTAACAAAGTTAGTAAAATCGGTTTTGAATACCTTGAGGGGTGTAGTTTCTACAATGGGGTCATTTATGGGGGTATCCACTATGTAGGCCCCACAAAGTGACTTCAGACCTGAACTGGTCCTTATAAAGTGGGTTTTGGCAATTTTCTTATAAATTTGAAGAATTGCTTCTAAACTTCTAAGCCTTCTAACGTCCTAATAAAATGACATTTCCAAAATGATGCCAACATAAAGTAGACATATGGGGAATGTTAAATAATAAATATTTTATGAGGTATCACTTTCTGTTTTAAAAGCCGAGAAATTGAAATTTAGAAAATTGCGAATTTTTCAAATTTTTGGGTAAATTTGGGATTTTTTCATAAATAAAGGTGAAATATTTTGACTCAAATTTATGATTATCATGAAGTACAATGTGTCACGAGAAAACAATTTCTGAATGACTTGGATAAATAAAGGCGTTCCAAAGTTATTACCACATAAAGTGAGATATGTCAGTTTTGCAAAATTTGGCCTGGTCAGGAAGGGGGCAAATGGCCCAGATGGCAAGTGGCTAATAAATAACAGTATGATAGCCAATACAATATAAACCTAAAAAGTCATTCCACAAACAACAATTGAATGCCCAGTATATAAAAGTATATTTTATTTCATAATAGTAAATAGTACATAATAATAAAAATATAACAAATAACAAAAAAGTGATGAATTCTAGAGAGTCAGCGGAAAAAACTCCGGATGCCGCAGTCCCCCGGGCCTGTGTCTCTATAACCCACCACAAGATGGAACACATGTAGGGCATGTATTGGATACACAATGTGGTGATGGGACAGAAAAGTAGGGAATATAAATATACACCCAATGCGGTAATCTAGTCTGTAATCATCACCTAGATGTGTGGCTGCAGGATGAGACGTATGGATCCTAATATGTCACAGATGTAGACATGGACCAGGGGTCCATTGCCTGTCCTGTGCCTGCTGTCTCTGCCCTCCACCATGTCTCAGGGTATGTTGTGATCTGTGATTTTTCATCTTACACTTCAGGTTGAGTCCCTCTGCTTACAGCTCTTTAGTTGATCTTATTTATGGGGTCTCTTTTACCTGCAGTACCCTATATGGGCAATTTATGATATACTTATATATTTTTTGTCCATGTCTACATCTGTGACATATTAGGATCCATACGTCTCATCCTGCAGCCACACATCTAGGTGATGATTACAGACTAGATTACCGCATTGGGTGTATATTTATATTCCCTACTTTTCTGTCCCATCACCACATTGTGTATCCAATACATGCCCTACATGTGTTCCATCTTGTGGTGGGTTATAGAGACACAGGCCCGGGGGACTGAGGCATCCGGAGTTTTTTCCGCTGACTCTCTAGAATTCATCACTTTTTTGTTATTTGTTATATTTTTATTATTATGTACTATTTACTATTATGAAATAAAATATACTTTTATATACTGGGCATTCAATTGTTGTTTGTGGAACGACTTTTTAGGTTTATATAGTTGGTTTTCTTGTTTGCCCTCGACTATGAACATATAGATGAGGCCTTTTTCTTGTTTGGTTCTATGATAGCCAATACAAGCCTAACAGCCATACACATGTTGTCTTATCAGTTAATACAAGCTCGCTGGTCCTATCCCCGGTTGCAAGAAGCACTGATCACAAGTTTTGAACACTTTTCAGCTCCTAAAAATATTCAGTCATATGACGGATGATGGCACAACTACACAGCAATATGCTATGAGGTAAGTCTTACGCAATGTCACGTCCCTATCCGGATCTTATTCATACCAATTTTTAGGAGTATAATCCGGGTAACTGTTAGTGTAAAATAAGAATATTAAGAATATTAAGCCAGGAAGCAGGAAGTCCATATGGCCTCACCTGTAGCCTCTGAAGACAACAGACCCTAATAACCATCTGCTGAGATCACCTCACACCTCAGGCAGCTTCATAAGGAAACCTCAGACAGTAGGTCTCCTGGTGCTATTGTTAGGCACCCAAGCTAAACACATGCTAATTGCCCCTACCTTTATGCCTGGTTAATTTACACCTCAGACATGCAGAGAGCTGGGAGGGAGGATTAGCATAATGAGACATGTAGGGCCAGTCTCTTAGCCACCCAGGAAAATAAATATTTTAAGAACTCAGGCTGGAATTATGGTACCGGTATGAGAGCCACCCCAAAATGAAGCCTGTATCGAGGGTAGAAGATAGAACCTAGACATGTCAAAGCTGGGGCCTCACTCACACGAGAAATGGGGTGACGGTCTCCTGTAAGGCAGAGGGGTGGCGTGTAATTGTTCATAAATTCATGGGGGACCCAGCACAAGCGCAGGATTTTCCATAACTATTGCACAGTCAAAGATATGGGCCATCTTTGTCAATTTATAGAAAATTAGCCTGGTCGCCAGTCACTATTAATAGGATACTGTTGATTTCATTTCATGACCCATTGAAACATGAAAAAAGAAATACATGAAATATACCCGCGCGAGGCATGGTCCTTCTGCCAGAGTAAATATATAGATAGATCTATATATACATATATATATATATATATATATATATATAATTTCTATATATACACTCACATCAAGTTTAAGATATATGATTTAACCTCATATCAAATATTCTTTTTATTTTTTTATTTCTAAATTTCAATCATCCAGTACCAGCAATAGTACCTTCCAAAAAAAATCCCCTATTACCTTACTTGAGATATTAAGTTGGTCAATTTTAAACCATCTTTAACCCTTGTTTTGAAATTCGTTTTTAATCCTAAACAAGCGCAATAAAACATTGAGATAATAATTGTCCTATCCAGAACTCATCATATACTAATTTTTGGACCTAATACTTTGTTATGCTTTAACATTTTTATATTTTTTAATCTGTTATTATGTAGTAATTTCTTCTTTATAAGTTCTTCCTCCAGGACTCCATTAAAGAAGGTGTTGGAGGATAATTTCTCTGTGGAGGTGCAAGAGAAGGCCGTACCATTCGGCCATATTTCAGACTCTAGCCCACCAGATGTGGGTAAGTGGTGAAGCTGTACCCTCTCACCAACCACCTTCATTACCCTCATAGTCACTGGAGGAAGTCGAGGATTAGGATGATGACAATGTTTTTACCACCACCATCCAGGAGTCAAAATATTTGCAGTGGATTTCTTAACTTATTCACTGTCCACACACAGGTGTCAGTTTGATCTTCACCACAGGCAGATTTTCCTCAAGCCAAGACTAATAAACCAGTTGCATTCTTAACTTTGATTTCTCTGTTATACTACACATGTTTGTTAATTTTATTTAGGAGTATTTGAATTCACTCCAAGCAGGGTAACTATACAGTAATATCTATCCACTCTTAACGGTCCTCCAGATAGCAAGTTTCAACTGTCAGCCTCTTCAGCTTTCCTATCTCATGACCACATTTTATAAGCGCAGCTGGGATATTCTCTTTTTTTTAACTATCCCTTTTTAGGCCAAAGACATTTTGTATAAACCAAAAAAGAAAAATTTTCTTTGAATTTGGTTCTTTATTGAACTGTAAGCATTTTTTTTCCAAACTATGGCACAGCAGTCAAGTAGTGTAAAAATGTAATAGTGCCAAGTACAAATTAAATTTTAAAATTATGATTATTTGCAAAAATACATATATTACTATGTGTGTGAACAAAATTCCGCTAGATTATTAATTTCTCAATATATATAAAGTATAATAATAAAATTAGTATTTGAAAATTTAATACATACAGTGTAGATATTAATACCTACTAAAACTGTATGTGCATTTATTTTTTTCATGTCATTTAAAAATTACATTTATCTACTAAAAAAATTATCAGTTGCAATAAAAAAAAAATGATTGTTAGAAGAAAAAACCAGCATTGATTAGAAATATTTTTTGCGATTACGCAAATTTATTTGTTGGAGCATTGCATCCTCATTAACAAAAGAAAACCGGGATGAATTTAGTGGAATCTCTCAAAAAATGGTGACATGACTTCTATAATAATCATGTGATAATTTTCATTACATATATTCTTTAACAAATTAATAATGTATATAGCTACATCAAAATGTGCCAATAATTCTACATTCACAAAACCGGATTACCACACGGCTGCGTATGACGCCAGTCACACAAAACCATGTAGAGAGAGGCCAACACGGAAGTCAGACATCCCTCCCAGGATGACTGATGACACCATGTTCGAACCTCGATCCTTATATAAAAAAAATATATAAATAATAAAATAATAAACTTTTTTTGTGTTTATCAATCAGTCCTGTACAGTTTTAACTGCACAACAACTGCTGACAATGGAAGGCCAGGGGCAGTCCCCACCTTTAACAGTGACAACCACAACAAGGCTCACCCAAACACAATTTTTTCAAAATAACAAACTAAAATAAAAAATAAAATAAAATAAAAAAATTTTGTGAATGTTGATTATTAACACTTAAAATAAATAATTTTTTTCTAATATTATTTTAATCATTGATTATGCATAATGAGCATAGCACATGTCAGAATAGCAAACATGCACACCAATTTCTGAGAATTCCAATGCTGTATACTACAGAAACTACTATGGAAAATAAGTGGTCCATGCCGGTTGTCTCCAAACAATCTTGACAGACTGCTTAAACACGTATTTTGTTGTAATGTAATACAAGGATCAATCATAATTTAGCAGAATAATGGCAGACAGTAGAATTTAAATACTAAAGCTACAGAACAAGGGGTACCCATCGATCTGCGTAACCCAGCACAGTCATGACAGGCAGCAGCTTATAAATGATAACTCTTCACTAAAAGGACTACAACATTTTTTACACAACTACGCAGGCAGGATCAATAAACACCCAATCTTATAAATGTCAACGCTATAGTGTAAGTTCGACACATACATAGGACTTAATATTCAGATTAAATTCAAGCAATGGCACCATAAGATTAACTTTATTGGTCAAAGTCCTACAACTAAGTCAACAGCACCAAGACACACAGCAGCAGCAGCAGGTAGAAGTTACATTGGAGTATAAGGCCTATAAATATCTAGGCCTAACTCCACAGGACAGGCAGCAGCAGCCAACAGTGTTTTAAAAGTCCTACAGACAAGTCAACGTGATCTTGATGACAAACAGCAGCAGAAGCAGATAGAAGTTACATTGGAGTATAAGGCCTATAAATATCTAGGCCTAACTCCACAGGACAGGCAGCAGCAGCCAACAGTGTTTTAAAAGTCCTACAGACAAGTCAACGTGATCTTGATGACAAACAGCAGCAGCATCAGCAGATAGAAGTTACATTGGAGTATAAGGCCTATAAATATCTTGGCCTAACTCCACAGGACAGGCAGCAGCAGCCAACGTTGTTTTAAAAGTCCTACAGACAAGTCAACGTGATCTTGATGACAAACAGCAGCAGCAGGTAGAAGAAACATTGGAGTATAAGGCCTATAAATATCTCGGCCTAACTCCGCAGGACAGGCAGCAGCAGCCAACGTTGTTTTAAAAGTCCTACAGACAAGTTAACGTGATCTTGATGACAAACAGTAGCAGCATCAGCAGGTAGAAGTTACATTGAGTATAAGGCCTATAAATATCTCGGCCTAACTCCACAGGACAGGCAGCAGCAGCCAACGTTGTTTTAAAAGTCCTACAGACAAGTCAACGTGATCTTGATGACAAACAGCAGCAGCAACATCAGCAGGTAGAAGTTACATTGGAGTATAAGGCCTATAAATATCTCCGCCTAACTCCACAGGACAGGCAGCAGCAGCCAACCGTGTTTTAAATGTCCTACAGACAAGACAACGTGATCTCGATGACAAACAGCAGCAGCAGGTAGAAGTTACGTTGGAGTATAAGGCCTATAAATATCTCGGCCTAACTCCATAGGACAGGCAGCAGCAGCCAACGTTGTTTTAAAAGTCCTACAGATAAGTCAACGTTATCTTGATGACAAACAGCAGCAGCATCAGCAGGTAGAAGTTACATTGGAGTATAAGGCCTATAAATATCTCAGCCTAACTCCGCAGGACAGGCAGCAGCAGCCAACGTTGTTTTAAAAGTCCTACAGACAAGTCAACGTGATCTTGATGACAAACAGCAGCAGCATCAGCAGGTAGAAGTTACATTGGAGTATAAGGCCTATAAATATCTCGGCCTAACTCCGCAGGACAGGCAGCAGCAGCAGGTGACATGTGGGCAGCAGCAGTGTGTTCCCGGGAATGGGCCCCCACCAGGCCCGGGCAACACCATACATCAACTGAGACATCTCCGACAGCAGCAGCAGCAGCAGCAACAGCAGGTGACATGTGGGCAGCAGCAGTGTGTTCCCAGGAATGGGCCCCCACCAGACCCGGGCAACACCATATATCAACTGAGACATATTGAGATTAATTATATACATTATAGATAGCTATAAAATGTATGTAAATATATAAAGAAATTAACATGTACATATAGAACAAGATCTCTCATTTTACAGAGCATGCACATTGAAAGTGCAGCGGAACACTTTGTTATTCCTTACAACGACATCATGTGTTTTTTCTTGAAGCCAGAGGGCTGTGGAAGTGTCGGTTTTTAGCAGCGGCTCTTTCGTTCCTCCTCATGTCTGTGAGGAGGAATGTGTCCCGACGCTCCACCCACCCATACATGATCAGTATCACACACACGCTAGTCTACATCCAACTGCTACACCCATCCCTCTTGTGCCTGTGTGAGCACCGAAGGCAGTGATGAGCCAAGTTTCATCGGTCGGAGTCTGGAAGCATTCCGTCATGATCCGAGTGGGGCAACGCAAACTCACTTTGGCGATGAAGCAGCGTTGTTCCAAGGCTGTTGTAAGGGTCCACATTGGGGCTTCCACCAGTGAGCAACTTTCATGATCTCTTGCCGGTCCTATGGCATAATAATCCATTTTAAGTGCCTATTTTGAACAACCGGGGTATTGATGTCAGGCGCAAAGGGTGCATACTTCAGCATGGCACAGCGGATCGCCAACACTGTCATCCAGCACAGTGCATTTTCAGTCTGTTAAGAGGGGAACATGTGTTCTTCAGTTACATAGAACTGACAGTAAACTGTTTGGGCTTTATTAATCACTAATATAATTTTTAATTTAAGTTCTATATCTATGTACAATAATACGGTCCAATAGAATGCTGATATCAGCATTCTTAGCAAATTTGATTGCTTCCAGGCTGAAATGGGTGAGATAGATATATTAATATTGCATTATAGACAACATCTATATATTTACCTACCACATCAGATCTATTTAAGTGCTGATTTTTTCTCCTCCTCCATACAGCCGCATTTTAGAGGACCGGATTACTGTACATTTATATGAATCCTCAAAGAATACTATTTTATAAAATTAGAAAAAATTAATCTTCTTTCTCACGGGCGAGTTAAACGCGCGGGAGGAATGCGTGATAGCACACGCACTGAATCCTGAGCCATTATTTTTTATCGGTCTGTGTACATGAGCTTTTATTTTTCACGCATCAGTTGTGCGTTGCTTCAAAAATGCAGCTTGTTTTTTATCCTGCGTTTTTAAAGCAACACAGGGCCCATAGAAGTTAATGGGGCTGCGTAAAAAACGCATCGCATCCTCAAGCAGGTGTGGGCACGTTGCGTTTTTCAATGATGGTTGGTAAGATATGTTGTAAATAAATCTTAATTTTTTTAACTGAGGCGTGAAAAGCGCATCAAAACGCATTGAACCACCGTGGAAAAAAAATGAATGACTTAACACAATCGCAGATAAAAGTCATTGACTTTGCTTGCAAAATCACATGATTTTACATGAAAGCACACGCGACGCATTCGGACCATATCTGTGACGCCCGTGTGAAATGAGCCAAACTGCTAATCGTTATGCACAAACAGTTTACTGTCAGTTCTATGTAACTGAAGAACATTTGTTCCCCTCTTAACAGACTGAAAAATGCACTGTGCTGGATGACAGTGTTGGCCATCCGCTGTGCCTGTCAGCCCCGCCATGCTGAAGTATGCACCCTTTGCGCCTGACACTAATACCCCGGGTGTTCAAAAAAGGCCCTTATAATGGATCATTATGCCCTAGGACCGGCAAGAGATCATGAAGGTTGCTCACTAGGGGAAGCCCCAATGTGGACCCTTCCATCAGCTTTGGAACAACGCTGCTTCATCGCCAAAAGGAGTTTGCGTTGCCCCCATCGGATCATAACGGAACGCTTCCAGACTCCGGCCGATGAAAGTTGGCTCATCACTGCCTTTGGTGCTCACAAAGGCACATGAGGGATGGGTGTAGCAGTTGGATGTAGACTAGCGTGTGTGCGATACTGATCGTGTATGGGTGGGTGGAGCGTCGGGACACATTCCTCCTCATAGACATGAGGAGGAACGAAAGAGCCGCTGCTAAACACCGACACTTCCACAGCCCTCTGGCTTCGAGAAAACACATGATGTCGTTGTAAGCGAAAACACAGTGTTCTGCTGCATCTTCCATGTGCCTCATCGGGAAACCTGGAGCAGACTAGTGAGGTCAGATTGTGTGCTGTGTGGCCATGCACACTAATTGCTTAAAAAAATAAATTAAGAAAATAAATAATGTCTGATTATTTAAAAATGGATCAATACTGACATTAATCAATACATAAATATAATTAAAAAACAACTGTACATTTCATAATTTGAATAATCTACATATTATACAGTAAATACATTTAGAAATACAATATATATGTGAATATAACTATAAATATATTAAAAATTATCACAATCAATACTAATATTTATTAAAACATGATCAACACATTACAATAAATAAAATTAAATCAATATGTAAATAATAAAAATAATAATTCATACACACTATTACTGAATTAAAACATACATGATTATATTAAATTTAAAAATCAAAAAACACTTAAAAAAAACAATACATATATCAATTTTAAAATTTGTGATTAATAAATTAATAAATAGATAAAATATAATGCAAATTCATATAAATATATATATAATAAATAGAAAAATAAATAATTAATCAATAAATTCATAACTAAATTTATCAAAAATAAAATAATTTTAATTAATAAATAATTCAATTCATATATAAATATAAATAAATAAATAATTTAATAAATAATTAAAAATATAAATAAATAAGTTAAAAATATAAAAAAACAACGGATTTTGGGAGGGAGAGAAAAGGAGAGTGATGGACAAGTGACCTCTCAACGGCTTGAACCGACAGCGGGGGCCAAGAAGTCACTGCCGATCCAGGACTCGTTCATCTTGATGAATGTGAGTCTGTCCATGGAGTCAGTGGACAGACGGGTCATCTTGTCCGTGACCACCCCACCTGCCGCATGAAAGTCTGCTCAGACAGTACGCTGGAGGGGGGGCAAGACAGTAGCTCCAGCGCATACTGAGCGAGCTCACGGCAAGTGTCCAGCCTGGCAACCCAGTACTCCATGGGGTCGTCGGTGCTCATGCTGTCGGAAGCACCGACTGACCCCATGGAGTCAGCCACCATGCGGGCCAGCCGCTGGTGGTGACTGCTGCTGCTGCTACTGGGTCGCGCAGACTGGTAGAACTGCCTCATCTCACCCATAAGGTCACCAACTCGGCTGGTGCTGCTGGGCCGTCGGCTGTGTGAGATGGGCGGGGAGAACTGGAGCCTGAGGCCGCGGGTTAGTCTCCTCCAGCCGTTTGATGAGACAGGCCAGCAGTTTTTCCATCCGGGCCAGTCTCCGGCTGGCTGGGAGGAACTGCTCCAGCTTCCCCTTGCATCTAGGGTCTAAAAGGGTGGCCAACCAGAAATCGTCACTCTTCTTCATTTTCCTGACCCGGGGGTCCCTCCTGAGGCAGCGCAGCATGTGGGCAGCCATAGGGAAGAGGACAGCCCGCTGTGCCTCCTCATGGCTGCCAGGGACCATGACATCCTGGTCCTCAAGCTGCTGTTTATGATGGTCCCTGTTGCTGCTGCCCCACCCCTGGACTAACGGTGCCCCCAACACCGTCTCTCCCTCCTGACCAGGCGCAGACTCCTGGACGTCGTGAATGTATTCCTCCTCCTCCACGTCGTCCTGGGCCTGGTCCTGGTGGAGCAAGGCCGCCTCATCTTGCTCCACCAAGGCACTCTCCCCAGCCTCAAGCAGGCGATCTAGTGTCCTGTCCGGCAGGAACACTAAGGGGAGCACATCATTGAGGCCGACATGCTCCCCCGTTGACCATCTTGGTCGCCTGCTCAAATGGGGCCAACACGTGGCAGACCTGCTGTATCTGCCCCCACTCCGCATTAGTATGGGAGTGGGTTGGTTGGCCCTGGAGTGCCTAGGTCAAGCAGGTATTCCCTCACCGCCCTTCTCTGCTCCCACAACCTCTCCAGCATGTGGAGGGTGGAGTTCCACCGCGTCACGCTGTCGACAAGCAGCCTGTGAGGGGGCAGGCTGTTGTCCAGCTGCAGTCTGGACAGGGACGCGGAGGCAGTTGGGGATCGTCGGAAGTGGCTGGCAATTCGACGGACACGTTGCACAATGTCACTCAACCCTGGAAATGTGCAAAGGTATTTCTGTACAACCAGGTTGAGGACATGTGCCATGCATGGGATGTGTGTCAGACTGCCAGCATGGAGGGCGGCGAGTAGGTTGCTGCCGTTGTCACAGACAACCATACCTGCCTGGAGCCTTCGGGGTGTTAGCCACTCCTGTAGTGCTGATAGAACATCAGGTCCAGTGTGTCTCCGTTCCCCTAAGCTAACAAGCTGGAGCACGGCCTGGCAGCGGATGTGCCCCACACATGAGTAGCTACGGGGACGCTTGCTGGGGGGCTCAGCAGCTGTGGAGACAGTGGCTTGAGGGAGGCTAGTGTTTCTACCCTGGACACCCCGTGGCGGCACCACAAAGTCTAATGCCGCTGTTCCCTCCCCGGCGCCTCGGAGGGACACCCAATGGGCGGTAAAACTAATGTAGCGCCCCTGCCCATGCCTGCTGGTCCAGGCATCCATGGTCAGATGCACCCTGTCGCTGACAGCGTGATCCAGCGACAGGGATACATTCTGCACCACATGCTGGTGGAGGGCAGGGACGCCGGTCCTGGCAAAGAAATGGCGGCTGGGGACACGCCATCTAGGTTGGGCCTGCTTCAACATCTGCCTGAATGGATTGCTATCCACAAGTTTGAAGGGCAGCAGATGTTGGGCAATAACCCTTGCCAGGAGCCCATTGAGAGAACGCACGCGTCTGTCCCCGGGGGTGTAGGGCGCGGTGCGTTCGAAAGCCTCAGCAATTGAGGGCGGGGCCAGACGGCAGAGGAGGAGGACATGGAGGAGGGTGCAATGGAGGCAGAGGTATGGCTGCCGGTACCAGTACCTCTAGGAGAGGGAGCAGTGGGGTAGGACTGAATTTGAGTCTGCTGTTGCTGCTGATGCTGAACAGTGGCAGGAGGTGCTGTCCCCTGCACACTGGTGGTGGCGCTGCTGCTACGACCACCCCGCATCTCTTCCCACTCCCGCCAGTGACTGACTCTAAGGTGCTGGGTCAGGGCAGTGGTACCCAGCCGAGCCAAACACCTCCCTCTCCTCACCCTGGCATGGCATAGCTGACAGATGCCAATTGTGACATCATCTGCTGCCAGGGTGAAATAGGCCCAAACAGGCGACTTCCGCCCAAACCTCTGGTCAGATGGGGCTGAGGATACCTGCGCCTGTTCATGCTCGGTGCGGACAGTAGGAGCTGGCTGCTGCTGCTGCCTGCCGCTCTTACCAGTGGAGCCCCTGACACTGGGCACCCTGGTGACCTGGCGCACCATTTGCCTCGCCTGCCGACCTTCGTCAGTGCTGCTATCACGTGACGAAGGAGGTGGCACACACTCTGGGTCACCCTCCTCCTCAGACTCAAGGCCCCATGTAATGGACTGAGAGGACCAGCTAACGTGGAGCCCCTGCCATGGCTCTGCTGTTCCCTCACTGACACCTGAGTCTGACTAGGTGCGGGAGTAGTGTGGCTGACCCCACCAGCACCCGTTGGAAGGGATGTCACTGGGGTACTGACAGAAGGTACCCCCTCCTCCTCCTCTATCCCTTCCATAAGGTCCTAACGATCGGTTGGACTAAATTCAAGATCACCCTCCTGCATTAACTCCCCCAAGATGTCCCTCTCACTGTCGCTAAACAGGAGCAGGGTAGTATCTTGGGGACTGGGGGGTTGTGAAGCAGGAGGAGGAGTTGCCCCACCGCTGCTGATGCTGCTGCTCCTGCTGCTGCTCCTGCTGCGAGCCTGGGCGGATGAATCAGTGGCGCTTGATTGTGCCACATAAGCCACAATTACATCCGCCTCGTCAGAACCGATTGGGCGGCTGCCACGCCCATAAAAATCTGGGATCAGGCGTTCTCCACTACTGACTGCGCCTGCCTGTCCATGACTGGCGGAGCATCCACGTGCTGGCTGTAGTCCAGCTGTGTTCCTTCTCCTGCCCCTACTACTCTGGCTGCGTGCCTCGCCTTTGTGGCTCATTTTTTTATTTTTTGAAGAACCACCAAAAAAGAAAATATATATAAATATATGGGATAAACTTTACTGGGGCGGTGACAATAAAAAATAAAAAAAAAGTTATATTAAATAACAAAAATAATAAAATAAAAGTTATAGAAACCCAAAAGAAATTAAAGACAGAAGACTAATTAATTATTAATATATGTTTTTTTTTTTATTATTTTGCAGTACTATTGTTTTTAAACCTACCTACACAACAACACAGACAAAGACAAAAAGAACACAAGCAACACTAAAACTTTTTTTTCTTTTTTTTTCTACTACTTACAAAGACACGGACTAAGACAAAACAAACACAAGTAGCACTAAAACTTTTTTTTTTTTTTCCTAACTACCTACAACGACACAAAGAGAAAATGAACACAAGTAACACAAAAAAAATATATATATTTTTTTCTACTAACTACAAAGACACGGACTAAGACAAAACGAACACAAGTAACAGTAAAACTTTTTTTTTTTCTTTTTCCTACCTACCGACAAAGACGGACGGACGGACTAGGACAGACAATGAAAGACTACAAATTTACACAGAAGGACACTAAACTAAGACCCTACACTAAGCTAGTATATCCAAAGTTAACCTAAACCCTAACTATAACTGTAAATAATAGTTGATCCTACACTAAACCCTAAAAACTAAGCTAATTGATCCTGAAAGTACTATTTAATTCCCTATCTGTATTTGATCAATTCAAACTAACTAATCCCTACTCTACACTTGATTTTATATAATAAACTGAGCCCTAACACTGCCTAAACTAACTTTCTGACCTACCCTGCACCCTACAAACTATCTAATTATTCACTTCCCTAATCCCTATCTATCTAATAAACTGTAATTTCGATTAATGCACAATTCACAGACTGACAAACTCTTTTGCTCCTCTCACTCCAACAACTAAACCCACAAAATGGCAACCGGGCGGTGTCATTATTTATATAGTGAAGGGGCAGGCTACTAACCGATTGGTTGCTATGGATGTTGCTATGGTGTGACAGGCCATTCCCATTGGCTATTCAAGCTAGGAGAAGGGAGGGCTCACGATTCTCCTCTGTCAGTTCGTTAAAAAAAAAAAAAATTACGATTTTATTAAGTTTATTTAAAATTGCATTTCTTTTTTCATGGCCACTGCTGTGGTAAATGTCCCGCCATTAATTTTTCTATAGACATTTTAGTTTATTTTAACAGATGTCTAGTATACCAACTATCCAACACTGTTTGATAAATTTTATGTTAAGCGATTTTTAGGATTAAAAGATTCAACACGCTATACTCGATATGGGACAACACATAATTACGTAGTTGTCATTATCGCGTAATACGATTGTTACTTAAATTGAGGAAGATGTAGAATATTTCGCTATCTTCTAAGTTGAAATCACAATGCGATTAATATAACTTGAAGTAATCGCATTGCGATTTCAACTTAGAGCTGGGTTTCTAATGGGTCAGCTTGCTAGAATTAATGAAGTTAACAACTATGGAATATAGCAGTGCTAAGTTGAAATCGCAATGCGATGACTTCAAGTTATATTAATCGAATTACGATTTCAACTTAGCACTGCTATATTCCATATACGTTAACTTCGTTAATTCTAGCAAGCTGACCCATTAGAAACCCAGCTCTAAGTTAAAATCGCAATGCGATTAATATGACTTAAAGTCATAGCATTGCGATTTCAACTTAGCACTGCTATATTCCGTATTCGTTAATTCTAGCCTAATATGTAATATAGCAGTGCTTGGCTTGGTAGAATTAGCGAAGATGACGAATATGACGAATGTATTCGCCATATTCCTCAAAACGAAGATAAATGTCACGGAAGGTGTACAGCAAACTAGAAGACACAAAAGGATGATCCGACTGACTGGATCCAAAACTAAGGAACCAAAGGGATAGCCCTGCAACAGACTTGGCTCTCTCCCTAACTGCTCAGCCTATTCAAAATTCTCAATGGTAGAAGATTGCATATCCTCGTACCTCGACTGTATAACCCCTGAAACACCCTATAATAGTGAGGGGACACGACCACCGGCTCCCTACACTTGATAAGGAGGGAGTCAGGGTCACCTGGGATCAGAAAACAGGAAAATACAAATGAATGAACAAAACGTATCTGTAGAAGACTCAGTAGTAGCATCCAGCATGCATAAACTCCAGGAAGTTGTATAAACCGCAAAGTGATGCAGTATGGGAAGGGATTTAAAGGGATGCAATCAGTGCAACTACATGACAGCTGAGAGAGGCTAACGAGATGAGGAAACTAAAGCAAAACAAAAGAAACCTCAAGTGGGAGGTTCTGAAGAACGTCTGTCAGAGCTTCTCAGATGTCTGGTGGTGACAGTACCCCTCCTTCTACGAGTGGATTCCGGACACTCAGAGCCCACCTTCTCAGGATGGGACCTATGGAAAGCCCTGATAAGACGAGTGGCCTTAATGTCCGTCACCGGGATCCACATCCTCTCCTCAGGACCATAACCCTTCCAATGAACGAGGTACTGGAGAGAACCGTGGACAACACGAGAATCCACAATCCTAGAGACCTGAAATTCAAGATTACCATCAACCACAATCGGAGGAGGAGGCAAAGACGAGGGTACAATGTGTTGGACATAAGGTTATAATAAGGACTTATGAAAAACATTATGGATCTTCCAAGTCTGAGGAAGATCAAGACGGTAGGCAACAGGATTGATGACGGACAAGGTTTTGTAAGGCCCAATAAACTTAGGACCCAACTTCCAGGAGGGAACCTTCAATTTAATATTCTTAGTAGACAACCACACCAGATCACCAACATTCAGGTCCAAACCAGGCACACGTCTCTTATCCGCCACACGCTTATATCTCTCACTCATGCTCTTTAGATTATCCTGAATCTTTTGCCAAATAGATGACAAAGACGAGGAGAATCTGTCCTCATCAGGTAAACCAGAAGACCCCTCTCCAGAGAATGTCCCAAACTGCAAATGAAACCCATATGCACCAAAAAATGGTGACTTATCAGAGGACTCCTGACGACGGTTATTTAAAGCAAACTCAGCAAGGGACAAAAAAGAACACCAATCCTCCGGATTCTCCGCCACAAAACAGCGCAGATATGTCTCCAGATTCTGATTGACGCGCTCTGTCTGGCCATTCGACTGCGGGTGGAAAGCAGAAGAGAATGACAACCGAACCCCCAAGCGAGAACAGAAAGCCTTCCAGAATCTGAAAACAAACTGCGTGCCCCTATCAGAGACTATGTCTGAAGGAATACCATGCAATTTGACAATGTGATCAATAAATGCCTGCCCCAGCGTCTTAGCATTGGGCAAGCCAGGAAAAGGAATGAAATGTACCATTTTGCTAAAACGGTCCACCACCACCAGAATCACAGTCTTCCCCGAGGAACGAGGCAGGTCCGTAATGAAGTCCATGGAGAGATGTGTCCAAGGACGGGAAGGAATGGGTAACGGAAGAAGAGGACCTGATGGCCGTGAATGAGGGACTTTGGCACGAGCGCAGGTCTCACAGGCTGCCACAAAACCCTCAACCGACTTACGAAGCGCCGGCCACCAGAATCTCCGAGCGATGAGATCCACTGTGGCTCTTGCCCCCGGGTGCCCAGCAAGAACAGTATCGTGGTGCTCCTTAAAAATCTTGTGTCTTAAAGCGAGAGGCACAAACAACCTCCCAGGAGGACAAAGATCAGGAGCCTCTGACTGGGCTACCTGAACCTCTGCCTCCAATTCAGGATAAAGAGCAGAGACCACCACACCTTCACCCAAAATGGGACCCGGGTCTTCAAAATTCCCACCTCCCGCAAAACAACGTGACCGGGCATCCGCCTTCACATTCTTAATCCCAGGGCGGAAGGTGACAACAAAATTAAACCTTGAAAAGAACAAAGGCCATCTGGCCTGTCTCGGGTTCAGACGCTTGGCTGACTCCAAGTAGGCCAGATTCTTATGGTCAGTAAACACAGTAATAGGGTGTCTGGCTCCCTCTAGCCAATGGTGCCATTCCTCAAAAGCTAACTTGATGGCCAACAACTCCCTATCTCCCACATCGTAATTTCTCTCTGCGGAGGAGAGTTTCTTCGAGAAAAAGGCACACGGTCACCATTTGGCAGGAGAGGGACCCTAAGACAAGACCGCACCCACACCCACCTCAGAAGCATCAACCTCAACTATGAAGGGTAGTGTCACTACCAGAGCTTTGAGACGTTCTCACAGCTCTGTTTCTCCACCCCTGTGATGATGTCACTACTAGAGCTTGGAGGAGTTCTCTCTGCTCTGTTTCTTCGCCCCTGTGATGAGGTCTATACTTTCTGTTTCCTTCCTCCCAGCTGTTCCTTCTGTGTTTGATTTCTCTGCCTTTAAATCACCCCTCCTCCTTTCTAGGGTGTGGATTATATTTCTCATTTGAGTTGTATCTCTCGCTTGAGCATCTTCACTTGTGTGCTATCATTTCACTGGACCTGTGTTCTGCTGCAGCAAGTACTCCGGATATTGCCAGCTGTCTTTGGATCTGTCTTCTCTGCTGCATGCAGCTCCTTCAGTTAAGTGTGCAGACATTGTGTGTTTCTGTTTGTTTGTTGACTGGATCCGAGACGACCCCGGTTCCGTCCATATACTGAGCAGGGCACCGGTGGCCGTGCCCCTTTCACTATTGTAGGGATTACAGTGGTCATCAGTCTTAGGTACGTGGGCAGGCCTCGATCCACCATTTGGATCCGGGCATGTGCTTAGCAGCATAGGGAGAGCTTTGAGGGTCTGACAGGGGTCACCCTTTATCCTCCCTAGTTTGGGTCCGGTCAGTAGCTCTATTTACTGTGTATGCTCTTGTTGCTCACATACAGCCGTGACATTATAATCTGCCAAAAACCGTCCTTTTGACATGGATCCGCTTTCTGGCCTGGTTGACCGCATGCAGGGTCTTTCTTTGGAGGTAGCGGATCTCCGTCAATCTATGACTCAGCTTCATGCATTGGGCTATGCTCCGGCCCATGGAGTCTGTTGCGAGCCAAAGGTCTCACTTCCGGAAACGTTCTCCGGGGGCAGTGAGAATTTTGTTCGCTTCAGAGAGGCATGCAAACTCCATTTTTGCTTGTGTCCCCATTCCTCTGGTAATGAGGAGCAGAGGGTGAGGATTGTCATCTCCCTGCTCAGGGGTAATGCTCAGACTTGGGCTTTTTCACTGCCATCGGGGGATCCCTCCCTTCGATCCGTGGAAAGATTTTTTGTGGCCCTGGGGCAGATATATGATGACCCGGATCGTGTTGCTCTGGCCGAATCTAACTTACGTTTTTTATGCCAGAACAAACTGTCTGTGGAGCTTTATTGTTCTGAATTTCAGAGATGGGCAGCTGATTCAGGTTGGAATGATGCTGCACTCCGGAGTCAGTTCTGTCATGGTCTCTCAGAGAGATTGAAGGATGCGTTTGCTTTCCATGAGAGACCAACGTCCTTAGAGTCTGCCATGTCATTGGCGGTACGCCTTGACAGGCGTCTAAGAGAAAGAAACGAGACCTCTCTGTCCAGGCATTGTCAGTCTAGGGGCAGTGGTGCGGACTCATTCAGTGTGCAGGGGCCTCATCCTGTCTCGGTCCCCTCTGAGGAGGAGCCCATGCAGCTAGGTCGACTTGCCCCTGATAAAAGAGGATTTAGTCCTCAGAGTATGGTGTGTTTTTGTTGTGGGGGCATAGGTCATTTGGCAAATGTTTGTCCGTCTAGGAGATTCTTGAACTATACTAAGAGTGATAATAAGAGAAAAACCTCAAAAGGTAAATCATCAAACTCTGCTTCATCTGCTACTTTGGGCAAAGTTGATGTAGGAATTGATGCTTTTCCTCTGACCTGCAGTTCCCGTTTTCTCCTGTCTGCCAGGGTGGCGCTAGAGAGCAAAGTCATTTCTTGTGAGATTTTTGTCGATAGTGGAGTGGCCGTCAATCTTATTGACACTCAATTTGTAGCCATGCATGGTTTTCAGGTTTGCACATTAGAAAAGGATATACCTGTTTTTGCTATTGACTCTGCTCCACTCTCACAGAGATCCCTGAAGGGCATTGTTCACAATATCCGGTTAGCTGTAGGTGACACTCATGTGGAGGATATATCTTGTTTCGTCCTTAACGGATTGCCTTCTCCTCTAGTTTTGGGGTTACCCTGGCTCACTAGACATAACCCCACTATTGATTGGCAAGGAAGGCAAATAAATGAGTGGAGTGACTTTTGTAGAGAGAATTGTCTCACAGCGACTTTTGCAGAGGTGTCTACTAAAACTGTGCCATCATTTCTCTCTGATTTCTCGGACGTGTTTTCCGAGAGCGGTGTTCAGGAGCTACCTCCTCACCGGGAGTTTGACTGTCCCATTAACCTCATTCCCGGCGCCAAGCTGCCAAAAGCACGCCTCTACAATCTCTCACAACCGGAAAGAATCGAAATGCGAACCTATATCTCTGAGAGTCTCGATAAGGGGCATATTAGTCCCTCAAAATCACCTGTTGCGGCTGGTTTTTTATTTGTTAAAAAAAAAGATGGCTCTCTGAGACCTTGCCTAGATTTTAGGGAGCTGAACCGTATTACGATTCGCGATCCCTATCCCCTTCCTCTGATCCCGGACCTCTTCAACCAAATTGTTGGGGCCAAGGTTTTTTCCAAATTGGATTTGAGAGGCGCGTACAACCTGGTCAGGGTCAGAGAGGGGGATGAATGGAAAACGGCCTTTAATACCCCTAACGGGCATTTCGAGAATCTCGTTATGCCTTTCGGCCTGATGAATGCTCCGGCCGTCTTTCAGCATTTTGTTAACAGTATTTTCTACCATTTAATGGGGAAATTTGTATTGGTGTATATTGATGATATTTTGATTTTTTCCCCTGATATTCAGACCCATCAGGATCGTCTTTTTCAGGTTCTGCGGATTCTGCGGGAAAATAAATTGTACGCCAAGCTGGAGAAATGTGTTTTTATGGTATCGGAGATTCAATTTCTAGGTTTTCTCCTCTCTGCTTCTGGTTTTCGCATGGATCCGGAGAAGGTCCGTGCTGTACTTGAGTGGGAGCTTCCTGAGAATCAGAAGGCATTGATGCGCTTTCTGGGTTTTGCGAACTATTACAGAAAGTTCATTTTGAATTATTCCTCTGTTGTCAAACCCCTCACTGACATGACAAAAAAGGGGGCGGATTTTTCCTCTTGGTCGGAGGAGGCGCTTGCAGCTTTTTCTAAGATTAAAGAGAGTTTTGCGTCTGCTCCCGTCTTGGTGCATCCCGATGTTTCCTTACCTTTTATTGTTGAGGTGGATGCTTCAGAGATGGGTGTGGGTGCGGTTTTGTCCCAGGGCCCTTCTCCTGCCAAATGGCGACCCTGTGCCTTTTTGTCTAAAAAACTCTCCCCGGCAGAGAGAAACTATGATGTGGGAGATAGGGAGTTGTTGGCCATCAAGTTGGCTTTCGAGGAATGGCGCCATTGGTTGGAGGGGGCCAGGCACCCTATCACCGTTTTTACCGACCATAAGAATCTGGCATACTTGGAGTCGGCCAGGCGTATGAATCCGAGACAGGCCAGATGGTCTCTGTTCTTCTCCAGATTCAATTTTGTCGTTACATTCTGCCCTGGGATCAAAAATGTGAAGGCTGATGCTCTCTCTCGCTGTTTTCCGGGAGGAGGAAACTCTGAGGACCCGGGTCCCATTTTGTCGGAGGGGGTAGTTGTTTCTGCTCTGTATTCTGATTTGGAGGCCGAGGTCCAGGCTGCCCAGACTGAGGCACCTGCCCGTTGTCCTTCTGGGAAGTTGTTTGTGCCTCCTGAGCTACGTCACAAACTCTTCAAGGAGCATCATGATACTGTTCTTGCTGGTCACCCCGGGAGTAGAGCCACGGTAGATCTCATTGCTCAGAGATTTTGGTGGCCGGCTCTTCATAAGTCGGTGGAGGATTTTGTGGCTGCTTGTGAGACGTGCGCTCGCGCTAAGGTTCCTCGTTCATGGCCTTCAGGTTCCCTTCTCCCGTTACCTATACCTTCCCGTCCTTGGACACACCTGTCCATGGACTTTATCACGGATCTTCCTCGTTCCTCAGGGAAGTCAGTGATCCTGGTGGTGGTGGACCGTTTTAGCAAGATGGCTCATTTCGTACCTTTCCCTGGTTTACCCAATGCTAAAACGTTGGCGCAAGCTTTTGTCGACCATATTGTTAAATTGCATGGCATTCCCTCTGATATTGTTTCCGATAGAGGCACGCAGTTTGTGTCCAGGTTCTGGAAGGCTTTCTGTTCTCGCCTGGGGGTTCGGCTGTCCTTCTCTTCTGCTTTTCACCCGCAGTCGAATGGTCAGACTGAGCGCCTTAATCAGAATCTGGAGACATATTTGCGCTGTTTTGTGGCAGAGAACCAGGAGGATTGGTGTTCTTTTCTCCCTCTTGCTGAGTTTGCTCTGAACAACCGTCGTCAGGAATCTTCTGATAAGTCACCATTCTTTGGTGCATATGGGTTCCATCCGCAGTTTGGGACATTCTCGGGAGGGGCTCCTTCTGGTTTGCCTGAGGAGGAGAGATTTTCCTCGTCTTTGTCTACCATTTGGCAAAAGATTCAGAGTAATCTTAGAAAGATGAGTGAGAAGTATAAGCGTGTGGCTGATAAGAGACGTGTGCCTGGTCCGGACCTGAATGTGGGTGATCTGGTGTGATTGTCTACAAGAAATATTAAACTGAAGGTTCCCTCCTGGAAATTAGGTCCCAAGTTTATTGGGCCTTATAAAATCTTGTCAGTCATCAATCCTGTTGCCTTCCGTCTTGATCTTCCACGGGTTTGGAAGATACATAATGTATTTCACAGATCTCTCTTAAAACCATATGTCCAGCCCACAATACCCTCCTCTTTGCCTCCTCCTCCGATTTTGGTTGATGGCAATCTGGAGTTTGAGGTTTCCAGAATTGTGGACTCTCGCATTGTCCGCGGTTCTCTTCAGTACCTCGTTCATTGGAAGGGTTATGGTCCTGAGGAGAGGATGTGGGTTCCGGTGTCGGACATTAAAGCCACTCGCCTCATCAGGTCATTTCATAGGGCTCATCCTGAGAAGGTGGGTCCTGGGTGTCCGGAGTCCACCCGTAGAGGGGGGGTACTGTCACTACCAGAGCTTTGAGACGTTCTCACAGCTCTTTTTCTCCACCCCTGTGATGATGTCACTACTAGAGCTTGGAGGAGTTCTCTCTGCTCTGTTTCTCCGCCCCTGTGATGAGGTCTATACTTTCTGTTTCCTTCCTCCCAGCTGTTCCTTCTGTGTTTGATTTCTCTGCCTTTAAATCACCCCTCCTCCTTTCTAGGGTGCGGATTATATTTCTCATTTGAGTTGTATCTCTTGCTTGAGCATCTTCACTTGTGTGCTATCATTTCACTGGACCTGTGTTCTGCTGCAGCAAGTACTCCGGATATTGCCAGCTGTCTTTGGATCTGTCTTCTCTGCTGCATGCAGCTCCTTCAGTTAAGTGTGCAGACATTGTGTGTTTCTGTTTGTTTGTTGACTGAATCCGAGACGACCCCGGTTCCGTCCATATACTGAGCAGGGCACCGGTGGCCGTGCCCCTTTCACTATTGTAGGGGTTACAGTGGTCATCAGTCTTAGGTACGCGGGCATGCCTCGATCCACCATTTGGATCTGGGCATGTGCTTAGCAGCATAGGGAGAGCTTTGAGGGTCTGACAGGGGTCACCCTTTATCCTCCCTAGTTTGGGTCCGGTCAGTAGCTCTATTTACTGTGTATGCTCTTGTTGCTCACATACAGCCGTGACAGGTAGAGAGATATCAGGTTGTACCAAGATGGGAGTGGAAGCAAAACTCTCCTTAATATTAGAAAAGGCCTTACGCGCCTCTACCGACCAGGAGGAAAAATCTACCCCCTTTCTAGTCATATCAGTGAGTGGTTTAACAACAGAGGAATAATTCAAAATAAACTTCCTGTAATAATTGACAAAACGCAGAAAACGCATCAGCGCCTTGTGATTCTCAGGAAGCTCCCACTCAAGCACAGCGCGGACCTTCTCGGGGTCCATGCGAAAACCAAAAGCGGAGAGAAGAAACCCCAGAAATTGAATTTCTGGAACCGCAAACACACAGTTTTCCAGTTTAGTGTACAATTTATTCTCCCGCAGGATGAGCAAGACCTGACGTAAATGTTCCTTATGAGTTTTGAAATCAGGAGAAAAAAATCTAAATGTCATCTAGATACACTAATACAAATTTCCCCATTAAATGATAAAAAATGCTGTTCACAAAATGCTGAAAGATGTCTGGAGCATTCATCAAACCAAAAGGCATAACCAAATTCTCAAAATGGCCCTCAGGGGTATTGAAGGCCGTCTTCCATTCGTCTCCTTCTCTGACCCTGACCAGGTTGTATTCCCCTCTTAGATCCAATTTGGAAAAAACTTTAGCCCCCACAATCTGGTTAAACAGGTCCGGGATCAGAGGAAGCGGATAAGGGTCACGAATTGTGATACTGTTCAGCTCCCTTAATTCCAGACATGGTCTTAAAGAACCATCTTTTTTCTTAACAAAGAAAAAACCAGCGGCAACAGGTGACTTCAAGGGTCGTATGTGTCCCTTTCTCAGACTCTCAGAGATATAAGCACGCATAGCGACCCTTTCAGGTTGGGAGAGATTGTATAAACGAGATTTAGGCAGCTTGGCGCCTGGGGTGAGATTAATAGGGCAATCGTACTCCCAGTGAGGGGGCAATTCCTGAACACCACTCTCAGAGAACACATCTGAAAATTCAGAGAGAAAAGATGGTACAGTCTTAGTAGAAACCTCTGAAACAGATGTTGTGAGGCAATTCTCTCTGCAAAAGTCACTCCAACCATTTATTTGCCTCGCTTGCCAATCAATGGTGGGGTTATGTTTAGTGAGCCAGGGTAGCCCCAACACTATAGGAGTAGGCAACCCGTTTAGGACGAAACATGACACATCCTCAACATGAGTATCACTCACAATCAAACGGATATTGTGAACTATGCCCTTTAACGATTTCTGAGAAAGTGGAACGGAATCAATAGCAAAAACAGGTATATCCTTTCCCAAAGTGCATACCTGGAAACCATGAGTTATAGCAAATTGATTATCAATAAGATTGACAGCTGCTCCACTATCTACAAAAATCTCACAAAAAATATTCTTGCTCTCTAGCGCCACCCTGGCAGGTAGGACAAAACGGGAACTACAAGCAAACGGAAAACCTTCAATTTCCGCATCAACCTTGCCAATAGTAACAGATGGAACGTTTTTAGAGGATTTTTTTATTTTTGTTTCTTTATTACTCTTAAAAAACTGCCTGAATCTCCTAGAGGGACAAACATTTGCCAAATGATTTATACCTCCACAACAGAAACAAACCTTCCTATGAGAGCTGAATCCTCTATTGTCAGAGGCAAGTAAACCCAGCTGCATGGGCTCCTGCTCAGAAAGGGCTGACAGCGACTGAGACCCCTGTGCACTGAATGAGACTGCCCCACTGTCCTTGGACTGAGTATGACAGGAAGGAGTGATCTCTCCTCTCTCTCTAAGACGCCTGTCAATACGAACAGCCAGAGACATGGCAGAATCCAAGGAGGTAGGTCTCTCATGAAAGGCAAATGCATCTTTCAATCCCTCCGAAAGACCATGGCAAAATTGACTTCGGAGTGCAGCATCATTCCAACCAGTATCAGCTGTTCATCTCCGAAATTCTGAACAGTATATCTCTGCGGACTGTTTACCCTGGCATAAAAGACGTAATCTAGACTCAGCCAGAGCAATACGATCCAGATCATCAGATATCTGACCCAGGGCTAAAAAAAATTCATCCACTGAACAGAGGGGCCGTGCCCCCACCGGCCCAGGACTGGGCGTTATCCCTGAGCAGCGAGATGATGATCCCCACCCTCCGTTCTTCATCACCAGAGGAATGGGGAAGTATGCGAAAATGGAGTTTGCAAGCCTCTCCAAAACGAACAAAATGCTCACTACTCGGCTGGAGCTGCTGGGGCCAGCCACCTGCTGGGTGAGATGGGTGGGGACAACTGTAGCATAAGGCTGAGGGTTTGCCTGCTCCAGCTGGAGGATCAGACAGGCCCAAAGGTTTTGCATGCAGGCATCCCTCTGGCTGGCTGGGATGAACTGCTTGTTTCCCCTTGCAGCGGGGGTCTAAAACGGTGGATAACCAAAACTCATCGCTCTCCTTCATTTTCCTAATCCAGGGGTCCCTCCTGAGGCATCGCAGCATGTGGGCAGCCATGGGGAAGAGGACAGCCCGCTGTGACTCTTCTTGGCTGCCCGGGACCATGACCTTTTGGTCCTCCTGCTGCTCCCTGTGGGAGCCGCCCCACCCCCGGATTAACGGTGCCCCCAGCACCGGCTTTCCCTCCTGACCAGGCCCAGACTCCTGGACATTGGCAAACTCCTCACCAAATTCTTCCTCCTCCTCTTCCTCGTCCTGGGCCTGGTCTTGGTGGAGCATTGTAAGCTATCACCTTAAAACACCAAAAAATGAATACCATAAGTATCTCACATGGAATCATCCTTACACCACCTATAATGCTAAAAAAAAGCTACCACACAAGAAAATATTGTAAATTTAATACTTTATTAGAAATCCACATAAAACACAGTAATTATATACTAAAATACATAAAGCAGCAACCATGAGAACACTGGAGTGTATTAATAAAATTTAAAATAAGCTCCAGACATCAAGGGACTAGTACACTATCAAATAGCAGCATTATCACATGGGGTTTATTATAGCAAACATGCGTCCATATATTGCAATCCACCTCACAACACTGGAATATTGAGGGGCGGTGATATACCTATGCACACCCAAGGTATAATGCTGCTAATAGAAATCACACAGTCCATATTACTGACCTAGTCTGGAGCGTCCGCCCGACGATCGTTTCGCTTTGCGCTTCCACTTGTTTTATGTGGATTTCTAATAAAGTATAAAATTTACAATATTTACTTGCGTGGCGTAGCTTTTTTTAGCATTATAGGTGGTATAAGCTATCACCTTATAGAGTGAGTCTGATGGGATTTTTTGGACTGCCGAGAACTTTTTATGGTTCTCCGGCTATTGTCTTATACACTGGTCCTATTTATGTCAGCGGTCCCCAACCGCCGGGCCACGGCCCAGGACTGGGCCCTGGAAGATGGTTTGCCGGGCCGCGGCGATCAGGGCAGTCTTTAACGCTGTACTAATGAAGCGCTTCCATTATGGAAGCGCTTCATTAATACAGAAGGACCAGGAAGCGGTGAATGATCTGTACTCACCACTTCCTGGTCCTCGGCTCGGCTATCGGCTGTGCAGGGCTGCGCACAGCGTGAGGTCTCTCTGTGACCTCACACTGTGCGCCGCTATACACAGCCAGCCGACAGCAGAATGAAGAATGAAGAGGATCGCGATGGTGACCAGGAGCCGGAGAGGTAAGTGTTTTTTTTAATTTAATTTTATTTGCACTGGGGGCTGATGGCTGACCTGGGGGGACATGGGGCTGACATGAGGGGCTAATGGGGGGCTTATGGCTGACATGAGGGGCTAATGGGGGGCTTATGGCTGACATGAGGGGCTAATGGGGGCTTATGGCTGACATGAGGGGCTAATGGGGGCTTATGGCTGACATGAGGGGCTAATAGGGGCTTATGGCTGACATGAGGGGCTAATGGGGGGCTTATGGCTGACATGAGGGGCTAATGGGGGGCTTATGGCTGACATGAGGGGCTAATGGGGGGCTTATGGCTGACATGAGGGGCTAATGGTGGGCTTATGGCTGACATGAGGGGCTAATGGGGGCTTTTGGCTGACATGAGGGGCTAATGGGGGGCTTATGGCTGACATGAAGGGCTAATGGCTGACATGAGGGGCTAATGGGGGGCTTATGGCTGACATTGGGGGGCTAATGGGGGGCTTATGGCTGACATGAGGGGCTAATGGGGGGCTTATGGCTGACATGAGGGGCTAATGGGGGCTTATGGCTGACATGAGGGGCTAATGGGGGGCTTATGGCTGACATGAGGGGCTAATGGGGGCTTATGGCTGACATGAGGGGCTAATGGGGGGCTTATGGCTGACATGAGGGGCTAATGGGGGGCTTATGGCTGACATGAGGGGCTAATGGGGGGCTTATGGCTGACATGAGGGGCTAATGGGGGGCTTATGGCTGACATGAGGGGCTAATGGGGGGCTTATGGCTGACATGAGGGGCTAATGGTGGGCTTATGGCTGACATGAGGGGCTAATGGGGGCTTTTGGCTGACATGAGGGGCTAATGGGGGGCTTATGGCTGACATGAAGGGCTAATGGCTGACATGAGGGGCTAATGGGGGGCTTATGGCTGACATTGGGGGGCTAATGGGGGGCTTATGGCTGACATTGGGGGGCTTATGGCTGACATTGGGGGGGTTTATGGCTGACATTGGGGAGGTTTATGGCTGACATTGGGGAGGTTTATGGCTGACATTGGGGGCTGATAGATGGCTAAAGGTTTGGGGGTTGATCTGAGCCATTGGGGGTCTGATCGGAGGTCTGATTAACATTGGGGGTCTGATTGCTGGTCTGACCTGAGGTGTAATGAAAATATTTTTTTCTTATTGTTCTCCTCTAAAACTAGGTGAATATAGGGCGAAAAATACGGTACAGTGCAGCAGAGACCAGTGCAGCAGAGACCAGTGCAGCAGAGACCAGTGCAGCAGAGACCATAGTCAGTTTATATAGTTGTTATATAGTGTTATATATTTTAATATGCACCTTGTGTTTTGTTATGCGCGTGAATCAGTCAGCCCCCCCCACCCCCTAAGTCCGCCCCAGAACCCCCGCCCCCTTCCCCCCCCACCCGGTCCCTGGGAAAATTGTCTTGCATGAAACCGTTCCTTGGTGCAAAAAAGGTTGGGGACCACTGATTTATGTGACTAGCTGTTCCCATTTATCCTACTCATTTTTGCTATTTTGCACAGTAGCTTATGGACACTTTTGGTGGACTAGTTGCTATATTTTTGGTATTTGCAGACCACTATTAGTGTGTGTGACTTACCAAGTGCTGCTACATAGGATCCTATTTTAACAGCTTTGATGCAATTACTTTGATATGTATTTTTATTGGATTGGATTGAATAAAGAATGTGAATTTTATTATTTACTGTTGCTTGGCTCTTTTGGTGTTAAAAGGGTCATATTACCACTCTCATAGCTATTATTCAGTTGTTATAGTACTTTTTATTTTTTTTCCCCACAACCTCTCCAGCATGTGGATGGTGGAGTTCCACCGTGTCACGCCCGAGCCTGGAGGGCGGCCAGAACATCAGGTCCAGTGTGTCTTCGTTCCCCTAAGCTCACATGCTGGATCACGGCCTGGCAGCGGACGTGCCCCACACTTGCATAGCTACAGGGACACTTGCTGGGGGGCTCAGCAGCGGTGGAGATAGTGGTTTGAGGGAGACCAGCAGTCCCCTGGACACCCTGGGGCGGCACCACAAACTGAGATGCCGCCACATCTGATGATCCCTCCCTGGCACCTGGGAGGGACACCCAATGGGCAGTAAAGCTGATGTATCATCCCTGCCCATGTCTGCTGGTCCATGCATCCATTGTCAGATGTACCCTGTCGCTGACAGCGTGATCCAGCGACAGGGATACATTCTGCACAATGTGCTGGTGTAGGGCAGGGAAGCCTGTCCTGGCAAAGAAATGGCGGCTGGGGACACGCCATCTGGGTTGGGCCTGCTCCAACATCTGCAGGAATAGATTGCTGTCCACAATATTGAGGGGCAGCAGATTTTGGGCGATAACCATTGCCAGGAGCCCATTGAGCGAATGCACGCGTCGGTCCCCTGTGGCGTATGGCGCGGTGCATTAAAATGCGTCAGCAACTGACGGCTGGCGCCGGACAGCAGTGGAGGCGATAGAGGAGGATGCAGAGGAGGCAGAGGTCTAGCTGCCGGTACCAGTACCTCTAGGAGAGGGAGTGGGGGAGTGGGTATGCATTGTTGGAAGGGGGTGGGGTGGCTGCAGGACAGTGGCAGACTGTTGGTAGTCACTTTTAGGAAAGGAGGAGGGGAAGAGGTAGCCCCTTACACTTCTGGCCCCACCATGTTAACCCACCACAAACGACACTGACAACCAAGTTGTGGTCATAACTTTTATTGCCATTGTTGGGTGGCAGTCGGCCACAGCTAATTCTTTAACGGCATAAAACATAACTGAGCCCATGCGATCTGCCGGCCGCTGGACTCCCAGTGGGCAGTTACGCCAGTTTACTTGCTCAGCATCCTATTCCTCTTTACCTGCCACCAAGGAGGAGACCCGCCCTCAAACAGGGCTCCGACCACCACTCAACAAGAACATGACCTGTTCGACCCCATCCTGGAGACCAGAGAGGAAAATATCCAGGCCGATATCGGATAAGTGGACACCGTCTGGCCTCATCAATGAGCGGTTGTCGCTCTCCAACTGCCGATGACGAACAACAACCCCACTGCGGGATTTAACAAACCGGGATATCCGTGCGTTCACCGTCCGTCTGCACTTCTCGATGGCCTCTCTATCCCTACCACCTTGCCAAACCACTCTTGGCACGATCTCGGACCATACCAAACCACCTCTCGGAAGAAGGGCGGAAAACGTTCTAGGTCGGAACGCATTAACGTCAAGAGCTCTATCAACGGCATGGAGCCAATATCGTTGCCACCCGCGTGGACAACCAGCACTATGGGACCACCTGCCTGCATATCAATCTCCACCACTTGCGACAGTAGCTGGGACCATCTGAGGCCCCGAATCCCCCTCCATGATACCCTTACATCACCGAAGCCCAGGGATCTCCCACCAGGTCGACATTCGGCTCTCTGCGCGGCCCAGAATAATTAGGAATGGCCCACCATCCACACAGTTGGTCTTACTGCTCCTGAGAAGAAACAACCATTAAAACAACGGAAAAACTCACACATAAATTTAACTAGAGCGATCAACCGAACAGACCCAAAAAGGGGGGAAGAACAGATTTTAATTTTTTTTTAATTTATTCTTACAACAGGTCCGGGCTAATATACCTCGCAAAGCAAGCAGACTTCCATCTGCCGATCCTCATGACCTCAGACTCTGGCAAACCTGCCCTAGCGGCTTCAGTCGCCGCCCCAATGCGGAATGAATGCGTGCCAAACTCCTTGGGATTCATACCGGACAGCTCTAAACAGGCCCTAAAAACTGAAATGAACTGAAACTTGGTCAGAGGAGAGTCGTCTGCATGCGCAAAGAAAGTATTGCCCGTCCTACGTAGGAAGCTATAGCTAGACGTCAGTTGAACCAGGCATGCCACACCGGGTGCAGGGGGATCCATGAGCCGCTACCAAACTGATCCGTCTTAGAACGACTCACCCGGATCCTCAATGAGTCATTACCCAGGACCACGTCAGCACAGGAAAGGCCGCCTGGTATGCGGCCGGCCGGGGATACCAACTCGCTGATGCGTAGCGCTGCGAAGAAGGCGATACTAAAGCTAGCAAAAAATAGGGCAACCTCGAACGGAAACACACAAACCACAGAAAACTTAGAGATGAGTCTGCCTAAAAGATTGAATGATATGGGATGCCTACATTCCTGGTATATGAGCTCCTTCCTCCACCCCTACAACGCCTGGCGGATAATAAACCTCTTGGTGACGTCCGGTCAGTCGCGCAACCGAAAATGGAAGGCTACCCCGGACAGCCGACGCTGCGCAACAGAAGCTGAAACCCCGCTGGAGCGTAACTGTAACAAGCATTCAATTGAAACTTCCAGGCAAAGATCATCTCTGGAAGCCACATCTCGCCCCCCCACCATGCTCGCCCATTCCCCCCATGCCTTACCATGAGCCTGCCAGGTCGCAGGGGAAACCGAGGCTCTAATCAGTGACATCATCTGCTGTCCACCAGGAGCCACAGGTGCTGCGGGCATTCCTTGCCTTCCAGATCCGCCTCCGGATGAAGGGACCAAAAATCCTGCCAATGACAATGGGAAAGAGCATCAGCAATCTTATTCTCCACCCCCGGAACATGTCGAGCCCTAAAATAGATGTTGAACTCAAGGCACTTAAGCACCAAGTGCCTGAGCAAGGACAATACCGGGAGGGAGGAGGAAGAAAGACTGTTAATCCCATAGACCACCGACAAATTATCCGTCCAAAAAGAAACATGACTATTGGATAAACTCCTACCCCAAAGCTCTACTGCCACAATAATCGGGAACAGCTCGAGTAACGTGAGGTTCCGGCACAATCCGGAGGAAGACCATGCCTCAGGCCATGTAGCCGCACACCACTCGTTCCCGAAAATGGTACCAAAACCTGCGGCATCGGAGAACAGAGATAACTCAGAATTAGGAACCTCTTTGGACATATAACACGTATGCCCATTGTAGGAATGTAAAAAGGACCTTCAAACCCTTAAATCGTCCTTCAAGGACCTGGTAAGTCGAATACGATGACCCGGGGCTTTAACGCCGCAAGTGGCCAACGACAAACGCCGTGCAAAAACTCGCCCCATGGGCATCACTCTGCACGCAAAACACAGAAGGCCTAACAAGGACTGGAGCTGGAGGAGAGTAACCTTCCTAACGGCTAAAAACTCATCATTCAAGCCGAGAAGCTTCTGCAGCTTCTCGGCAGGCAACCTAAAGACCATCTCTACCGTGTCGATTTTGATCCCCAGGAAAGACAGCCGCGTTACTGGACCCTCCGTTTTTTCAACCGAAATGGGAACCCCAAACTGGGCCATCCTCTTCAAAAAATTGTTCAACAGGGACAGGCAACCACCTTCCGGTCCAGGGGAAACTAACAGGAAGTCATCTAAATAATGCAAAACAGACGTAGAACCCGATTCTATGTCTGATTTTGCCAGGAGAGCCCCTCTACCGGCTTCCCTGACCAACGCGACCGCCCTGTCGAATGAGACATACGACACTGACGAATCCTCCGGGGTGATGGTGTAGTTTACAGACGAGCCCTTGGGGTAAGACAGATGGTGGATTAACCTGAATTTGCCCACCATCTTTTTAGGGACCACCCCGAGCAGGGAAACTTGCTAAATGGGCCCCTAATCCGCCCCAACCTCTTTCTCAACTTTTTCCCTGAGGACATCCGGGAAGTCGCAGGCCGACCTCAGGTTATCCAAAAAAATCGGAGAACGATTCAACACGAAGGGAATAAAGAACCCAACTGAAAACCCCGCCCTTAGCTGCGCAGCCACCTGCCTATTGGGGTAACTGTCTAGCCAGGGATCCATCTCTACCACGCTCACCGGGCTTCTTGTGCACGACCTGCTTACTCTGCTTAGGGGGCCTAACGGGAGGTCGGGGGCATTTATTTGCTGGATGGGGGCCGCCACATGCTGAGCACTCATGCTTAAACCTACACAATCCCGCAAACCTGCAGTTCCCCTCATTAAACAACCAACATGACCCTGGTCGGCGGACGGTGGACGGCCACCGGCCCTGGGGCAGAGGATCCCCCTGGACCAGCGGCCGCCCCCGAAAAGGGGGGAGGTTTCTGCCCTACCATCAGCCTGAGCCAAACATCCGTGGCCTTGACCTCCCAGCCCAATTCTGGCTGTAACGCCAGGCGGCGTCTAAATTCCTCATCATAATGCCATGACATTTATAGGCGCTGTAAATGACATCCTGGTATATAAAGAGTTCTGAACAACGCTCGGGATGGCGCTGTCCCATGATGCAACCTAAAACCGCAAAGGCTTGCAACCAATTATTCATGGTTTTAGCCACTTTTGGTCTGCGCTCGTAAGGCTTCTCCGGAAAGCACCTTTCCTTATCCACTGTGTGCTGGTCAATAGATATGAGGGTCCAGATATCTATGTACTGGTTCGCCCACACTTTCTCCCTAACAGCCTCCTCTAAGTGGGCTCCTAGTGGGCTAACCCCGCAAAAACAAGAATCCTTGTGAACGCTAGCTAATGCAGGCACTGGTTTAACGGGGGGAGGGAGGGGGGCCTGGCTTTGAGGGGGCTGACTAAGCCTCTCCAATAGCGCCTTTAGCAGCGCTGCCGTGTCCGAACCCCCACTGCCCATTCCCCACGCCCCCGTGAACTGGTACTCACCAGATGTATATGGAATCGGCTCCGCCAACGGACCCGGCGTAGAAACTTCAGGCTGCGGAGACGTCGCTGGAACCAGGCTATGGACCCTGGAAGAATGGCTAGGCATCCGCCTATTGCGTCTCCTGTGCGACTCCCGACCAGGTGGAGGACCCCTCTGAGGAGGATGGAGACCGCCACCTAGAAGATCTGCAGCGTCTACTCCACCGCGAATCGCCAGACCTGCGACGGGACTGACGCCTATGTGATCCATGCCGACTATGCCTCCGGCTCTCAACAGAGGAGGGTGACGAGTCAGAACGTGCTCTGCGCCTGTGCGACCGCCGGGGGGCTGGCCTGAAGCTGCTGGGCAGGAGCCCCCGCAGCAGCTGCCTGAGGAGCACTTACAGAAGGACTTACAGCTGCACACTGTGCTATATCGCCCCCACAAGGGCAGGTGGTGCTGTGGGTTCAGCCTCCCCCTGCTCATGAACCGCAGGGGAGGGGGGCTGCGAAGTCGGGGGGGTAGGAGGTGAGTCCCCAGAAGGAGACTGACTAACATTTGCCCACATTGCTGACGCTCCTATTCCGCGCCGCACCGCCGGCATACACGTGGAGACCGGAAGTGCGGGCACTGACGAAACCGGAAGGGGCGGAGCTAAGTACGCCGCTGCAGAGAAGTGCTGGCCGGCCGGGATCGCCATAGTGCTGGCAGCCATTAAGGTATGCAGGGGGGAGGGCTGTGACCGAGCCTGCGGGGGGGGGGGGGTGGATTTGCCGGGCAGACCGCCTGCCCCTCAACGAGGCCCCAGAGCTAACAGGCACAGCAGAAGCGCCCCCAGCGGTACGTGCACGGCCAGGGGCAGAAGGCAAGGGGGATCCGAGGCTGCAGAGGAATGAACGCAGCCATTCCTCACCCCCCTCCGCCATCCGTGACATAAACATATCCCTCAGGGGATCCATCCCTCTTGTGCAGACAGAATACTGTAATCTTACCCCACACAGCGCTTCTGCCAAAGAGGTAGACAGGAGGAGACACAGGGTCTTATAAAGGGGCACATATGCAGCACGCCCCTTCCTGCGCTGCAGGATGAAACCATTAACCCCCCAGGCACCAAACCAAGTCCAATACCATGGGGCCATACAAAACAAAGATAGGGGACCTGGGGAGGGGGAAGGGGGACCCCCAGTCCCTGTACACCCTCCCGACATGGTCGGGTGTCCTCCAGGAGCTGCTGTCCCCTGTGCACTGCTGCTGGCGCTGCTATGACCATCCTGCATCTGTTCCCACTCCCGCCAGTGGTTGACTCTTAGGTGCTGAGTAAGTGCAGTGGTACCCAGCTGAGCAACATACCTCCCTCTCCTCACCCTGGCATTGCAGAGCTGACAGATGGCAATTGTCACATTGTCTGCTGCCAGGGTGAAGTAAGCCCAAACAGGGGACTTGCGCACCGACCTCCTGTCATATGGGGTTGTGCTGGCTTGCGCCTGTTCACACCCCGGTGCGCACAGGTGGAAAGTGAAAGTGTTTAGAGCGCAGAAACCAAGAGCTTGAGCATGCCCAGTGATAAAAAGGTAGGTATGACCGGCACTAAGTCCGGACGCATGCGCATTGAGATTTGAAGAATAGCCGAACTAATCACTAAGTCCTGGAGCATGCACAAAGAACATATGGCATGAATGACCGGCATCAAGTCTAGACGCAGGCGCCTTACCAGCAAATGAAAATGAAAGGTATCATCAGAGTGTCTGGGCATGCGGGTTAAGGGAGAACTAGCGATACTAGCGACTTTCACTAAGTCTATGCGCGCGGACGAACAGCGCAGCTGAGTGCTGGTTGGAGGAGAGAGAGGTGGGAGGATCTAACCACCGAACACCTTACCTAACGCAAGTACTGATTGGTTGGAGGAATATGGAGAATAGCAAGAGAGATGCACATAGGGCAATGCAATCATGACACTCATTGCGAGGTATTATAAGCCTAGTCCCGCCCCCAACACTAACACTGCCCATTCCCCTGAAGACGCCAAGTGTGCTTGGTGAAACATGTCGGGGGGCAGAGTGTGTTAAATGTGATTTTAGGCAGTGAGTGCTACGCCAAGCAATAATGTATGACATGCCAGTCAATACTTAGTACACTGGGAAGACGCCCGTAGCTAAGAGGAGCGCATTGTGGAAATAACAGTGTGCTTTAAACTAACAGTGACACCTGTTAAACTGAGACAGTAGGAATTACTAAGGGAAAAAGTTTGAGTGCCCCCCAGTGGCCTATAAGTATATAAATACAAGATACAACTGCAATAGGGCAGGCACCACTGATAATTTTAATGTCTGAGTTCTAGTTATATGTTTTATGGGTATATAATAAACGTTAAATTTTAAATTGACATATTCAGTAGCACGTGTCAACCTAGAGACAATTAATGGTCCCTTTGACCAATTGAAAAAATCCAGGTGGAGCCGGCACCTTCTGCTGCTGCTGCTGCCGCCTCATGCTGCCATTACCAATGGAGCCCCTGGTGACCTGGTGCACCATTTTCCTCAGCTGCCTACCTTCCTCATCAGTGCTGCTGTCACCTGACAAGGGAGGTGGCAAGCATTCTAAATCACCCTCCTCTTCATCGCCTGTAATGTCAGACCCAAGGTCGACCAGTGGTTGACTGAGGGGAACAGTAGACGTGGAGCCCCTGACCTGGCTCCGCTGTCCCCTCGCTGATGCCTGGGTCTGACTAGGTGCAGGGGTTCTGTGACTGAAACCATACACACCAGTTGGAAGGGATGTCACTGGGGTACTTACAGGTGGTACCCCCTCCTCCTCCTCCTCCATCCCTTCCAAAAGGTCCTGCCCATCCGGGCCAAGCTCTAGCTCACTCTCCTGCATTACCACCCCCAAGATATCCCTCTCACTGTCGCTGTCAAACAGCATCAGGGTCGATTCTTGGGGGCTAGGGGCTGGTCTTACAGAAGGCGGTGAGCTGCTGCTGCTGAGAGCCGGGTCAGAGGACTCTGTGCCACTGATTTGGATCACGAATGACACCACTGCCTCGGCGTCCTGCGATGAAATGGGATGGTTGCTGCGCACGAAGACATCAGGGATGAGGCGGATGCCCCAGCCAACTGCGACCGCCCCTCCGTGGGTAGAGGAGCGGCCCCGTGCTGGCAGCGGTCCAGCACTAAAACCAACTCCCCTACCATTACCACGGCTGCCTGCATGGCCACGTGCTCTCATGATGTGGGTTTATTTATACACCAAAAAAAAAATAATAAAGAGGGGTAGGGACAATGAGGCAATAATAAACTAAAATATACAATAAACCCAAAAACTGTAAAACAACTTTTTTTTCACACACAAAAGATGCACCCACTAATCACTAAAAAAAACTAAAGCCTAAAGCACTAGGACTAAAATCCTTATATATTTTTTTTTCACTGACAAAAGATGCAAACACTAATAACTACACAAACTAAAGCCCAAAACACTAGGACTAAAAGACTAAAAGGGCTAACTAACTCTATAACATACACTACACCCTGCACTGGACCATATCAGCTATCCAGCTACACAATTCTCTATTACTATCTAACACTATCAGGATTATTTAAATGCAATTTGTATTCAAGCTCCTCTCTCTCTCACATGAAACTCCACAAAATGGCTACTGGGGAGTGTCTTCATTTATATAGTGAAGGGGTAGGCAACTTTTCTATTGGTTGCTATGGATGTTGCTTAGCTGTGACAAAGCCTTCTCATTGGCCCACAAGCTAGTAGAAGGGAGGGATGATCACCTGATGTTTACTGTGTTAAAAAAAAACAACAACAACAAAAAGAATATTCGTTATTACAAATATATAGCACTACATTCTAAATATTCGCAAATTCTCGAAGTGCCGATATTCGCGATAAAAATTCATAATACGAATTTTCGCGCTCAACACTACTCAATAAAAGATTGGCGCCTAAATACTAGAGACTGAGATCAAACCTGCCGGTAGTTAGTTAGTGTTGCTGAGTGGCAGGCTACCAAGTATTGCTGTTTGTTGATCACAAAGACTTATCAGTTAAAGTTTTGGTGGTTCGCTCCGGAGAACAGAGAGGACTTCCCCATAATCTCCAGTTACCCCAGCGTGTTTATTGGGAGTTATATATATTAGGCACGTGCTCCCAGTTTTGGGGAAAAGGGAGGGGGAAATCACTGTTTAGGCCGGTAAGATTGTAAGCTGCTGTGTTGCACCACGGGCTAGCCTGTATCTCACACACACACGGTTGTTCCTGTTCTTCAGGGTAATAACAAGTATGGCGAGGCAGAGTTAACTTTGCTCGCAGTAGGTAAATTGCGCAAATGTTTTCCGGCTACCATTGTAGGGCGCCGTGCTGTGCGACACAGGGGTCACAGCCTCCGGGCTGAGTGTATGTAATCTTATTTTATGGTCACTGCATTTGGGAGTGTGTGCGTGATATCCCGTAACAGTAAAACAAAGTCTGTTCTACAAGAGCTGGGATCAGAGTCGTTTTTCTTGTTTGTGACTTTGCTGTATCCTGGGGAGCCCACCCAGGTACATGGCTTACATCTGTAGCATGTATGTATGGACAGCAGAACCTATCAGCTACACTATATCACAATCTAACCTACACTGACTTTCTCCCACTAACTATCTGTATTATATATATAAGCTAACTAACTAACTAATGTAATGACACAGTAAAGCACAGAGCACAGCAATAGCACTGCTCTCTCTCTCTCTCTCTCTCTCTCTCTCTCAGAACTGCATAGAAATGCAGAAAATGGCTGCTGGGGAGGTTCTTATATAGTAAGGGGTAGGCAACTTTCCTATTGGTTGCTAGGGATGTTGCTAAGCTCAGACAAAGACATTGCAGCCTTCTCATTGGCCCACAAGCAAGAAGCAGGGAGGGATCATGGGTTTAGATGAAAAAAAATCTAGATTATTCGCGAATACGAATATATAGCACTATATTTTACATCTTCGAGAATTCTTGAAGTGGTGATATACTCGATTAATATTCGATTCGGATATTCGCGCCCAACACTAGTTGTGTGGGTCTAGACATCGTAGCAGAGATCAGATGTTCAAAATGTTGGCTCCTTCACAATGACCTCATTTCCATGTTGACTCAATCTTCACTTCTTTGGAGAAATTGTCATACTGTATGTTTTGTAACATACTTGGTAAAAATGTTCTGAAATGCCTGCTTTACCTCGTTATTCCTCAAGCTGTATATCATAGGATTTAGTACAGGTGTCACAACTCCGTAATTTAGAGAAATGTATTTAAGGTTAGAAGAAAATCTTTTTGTGTGTCCCATGTACACGGTTATACTCGTCCCATAAAACATAAGTACCACAGTGAGGTGGGAAGCACAGGTGGAAAAAGCTTTTGATCTCCCATCGACTGAGCGAATATGCAGTATCGACACAATGATGCAAATATAAGAAACTATAATAAAAATAAAAGGTGATAGCAAAGTAAAAAAACTAATAATGAATATAGCGATCTTATAAAAGGAAAGGTCACCACATGCTAAAGCTAGAAGTACTAAAATCTCACAAACAAAATGGTCTATATGGTTGTCATTGCAGAAGACGAGAGGTCTTGCCATAGTCGGAGCAATTGAGAGAATGAAGCTTCCAGCCCACATAAAGACTGTGATGCAATGACATACCCTCCAACTCATAATGATAGTGTAATATAAGGGGAAGCAAATAGCAATATACCGGTCATACGCCATCACAGCTAGCAATATGCACTCAGTTCCTCCGAGAAACAGACCAATGTGCATTTGAGTCAAGCAGCTGATGATTGAAATTCTTCTTCTTTTAGAAAATATGTCAATCAGTGTTTTTGGAAGAGAATTGGAAGAGTAGCACAAGTCCAAAAAAGACAAATTGCAGAGAAAGTAATACATTGGTGTGTGGATCTGAGGACTGGTGAACACAGTGAAGATCAGAAAACTATTCCCAAAAATCGTCAACACATAAAGGATTAAGAACAGGATGAACAGTATGATTCTCGTCTGCAAGCTTTGGGAAAATCCAGTCAAGAAAAACTCTTTGACCATAGTTTGGTTTCCAAGATTCATGTTAAGATTGATAATTTGATCATCCTGAAAAAAAGTCAACAAGTTGTTTTATAAAAGTTTCTGCCTTTTAATAGGAAACTAAAGTCTTCTTAGGCTTCCCCAAGCAATCATTGGTAGTAGAGATGAGCGAATTTTTCAAAAATGTCATTTGCCGGTTCGCCAAATTTCTGGGGAAAAATTTGGTTCGGTCCAAATATATTTGCGGTGAATCGCGTAAAAAAATAGCTGTTTCCTGGCTGCAAAGTGCCTTAATAGTGGTGTAGAACACTGTATCTTGCAGTAAAACGCATAAGGAGTCTGCTGTGGCAGTGAAATAACAATGTGAGTCCATATGACAAGCAGATGACAGGCGTCGCTATTAGAATCACTGCAAACTTCACTTATTTGGGCAGTCACGGGGCCAAAACTGACCAAATAACTCAAGTATACTCAAGTATGAACTCAGCCTTACAGGTCGATGTTAGCGCCAAGAAGAAGTGAACTTCTTTTACACCGTCATCAGCTGATTCCACATAATGTCTACAGAATCTGTTCTATTAACCTCTTCAGGACACAGGGCGTACCGGTACGCCCTAAAGTCGTGGTACTTAAGGACACAGGGCGTACCGGTACGTCCTGAGAATTTCCGATCACCGCAGCGCCGCCTGCGGTGATCGGAACCAAATGCCTGCCGAAATAATTCGGCAGGCACTCTGTACCAATGCCCAGGGGGGTCTTGGGACCCCCCGATGTCGGTGATCGCAGAAAACCGCAGGTCAATTCAGACCTGAGGTTTTCAGCGTTTCCGGATTATTCGGGTCTTTGATGACTTGATAATGCAGAAAGGACGGTGATCGGTGGTGTGATTATACACCACCAATCACCGTCCTGCGATGCTGTGAGGTAGCGATCACGTCACCTCTCAGGATCGCCTGCGATTGGTCCCCATGCGGAATGTGGGCAGAGCGCGGCAAGTTTGAATCTCCGCCGCTGCTCTCCTCCCTCATTCCGGTCCGTGGAGCGGGGAGAGCAGCAGGAGATCGCGCTGCCCACCAACTTGTGAGTTTTTGGTGCCATCAGGCACCATAGGAGGCAGGGACAGGCAGGGGCAGGCAGGTAGTGGGAGGTGTAGGCAGGGGTAGTTAGGGCAAGTTTAGGGTTAGATTAGGTAAAAAAAAACAAAAAAACTTCTTTGGTCTGTGAGCCCCCTGATCGGGTGTCTGGGGTCTACAGCAGTTAGCTGTGTGACCCTAGACCCCCCCTCCCCAGGGGTGCTGCAGCTTGCCCCCCCCCCCCCCCCACACACACACACACACACACTTTTTGGGGGTGCAATTTTTGTTTTTTTGCTTTTTCTTTGAATGCGCTATCTGTGGCCGCCACTCTTTGCGTCCGGCCACTGTTAGCGCATCCCCCACCCCGCCCCACAGCGCATTTGTATTTTTTTTTTATTTTTTACACTTTTTTTTATTTTTTTTAGTTAGGGATCTTTTTTACTATAGGGTAAGTGCATGAACACACACGCACACCTAATAAATATTTACACACACGCACATACACACGCAGACACACACTCCCCTATGGCCCACCGGACGTTCTCGGCCGAGGAGGCATACGCCCTCCTTGCCTCCCTGTCTGAGAGCCCCAGTGAGGATGAGGATGACCCCAGGTTCCTGTTGTCATCCGCATACTCCTCATCATCAAGCGATGATGAGCCTTCCAAGGCGGCGGAGACGCCGCCAGGTTGATTGAGGGGACCCCCATGCTAGGGACCCTGTGGCCCAGCCTAGTACGAGCAGCTCTGGGGCTCGTACTAGTTTTCCGGCCCACCAGGTCAGTCCACCTGAGCCCCCTGCAGGTGGACTTGTCTGGTGTACCCCATAGAACTTTGAGCCCGCATTTCCTGATTTTGTTGGTGAATCAGGAATCCAGATTTACACAGTGGGCTTCACTGAATATGACTTTTTCAGTCTTTTTTTCAGTGAGGAACTGGTAAATCTGATGGTGGAGCAGACAAACCTGTACGCCCAACAGCTCGTCGCTCAACACCCGGGCTCGTTTTTGGCTACGCCCGGTGGCTGGACCCCGGTCAGTGCAGCCGAGATGAGGACGTTTTGGGGCCTTGTGCTGCATATGGGCCTAGTCAAAAAGCCCAGCGTCAGGCTGTACTGGAGTGGGGATGTCCTCTACCAGACCCCACTCTACAGTATGCCCATGACACGTTCCCGATTTGAGGCCATCCGGAAATGTCTGCATTATACAGATAATGCAGCATGTCCCCACCAAGGTGATCCTGCCTATGCCTGTCTGTATAAGATACAGCCGGTCATCGATCACTTTGGGGCCAAATTCATGGAGGCCTATGTACCTGGAAGGGAGGTCGCGGTTGATGAGTCTCTCATTGCGTTCAAGGGGAGACTCATTTTCCACCAGTATGTTCCCTCAAAGCGGGCGAGGTATGGCGTGAAGCTGTACAAACTTTGTGAGAGTACCTCAGGGTACACTTACAAGTTTTGTGTGTACGAGGGGCGAGATTCCCGTATTCAACCCCCAGAATGTCCCACCACTCTGGGTGTTAGTGGGAAAATTGTGTGGGACCTTATGCACCCACTGCTAGATAAGGGTTACCACCTTTACGTGGATAACTTTTATACTAGTATCCCCTTGTTTCAGACCCTCGCTGCCAGATCCACGTTCGCTTGTGCCACTGTGCAGAAAAATCAGTGCGGCCTCCCTGCCTACCCCCTCCAGGTACCTATCCCCAGGGGTGAGACCCATGCCCTTACCAGTGGAAACCTGCTGCTGGTCAGATATAAGGACAAGAGGGATGTCCTTGTACTGTCCACAAGTCACGGTAACGGCATCACCCTTTGTCCCTGTGCGAGGTACAGCGGCAACGGTCCTCAAGCCCGATCGTATCGTCGACTACAATCGGTATATGGGAGGAGTTGATCTCTCTGATCAAGTCCTCAAGCAATATAACGCCAGGTGTAAAACCAAGGCATGGTACAAAAAAGTTGCGGTCTACTTGGTGCAGGTTGCCATGCACAACTCTTTTGTACTGTTCCAGAGCGCTGGCAACACAGGGACATTCCTCCAGTTCTATGAGGCAGTCCTCAAGACCCTGATCTTTTCTGACCGGGAAAGAGCAGGTGGGAGTACCTCGGGAATTGGAGGCGCCCGGATCATCCCTGGCCAACACTTTCACGGTGTGGTCCCCCATAGTGGAAAGAAGGGACGAACCCCAAAAAAATGCAGAGTGTATCGCAGGAGGGGGATATGGAAGGACGCCACTACTCAATGTGATACGTGCCCCGATCATCCGGGCCTCTGCGTTATTGGTTGCTTCAGGGAGTACCACACTTCCATGGAGTTCTAAATTTTTAATCCCCTTCACCAACTTAGCCACTGACTATTCCAAAAAACTATGGTTCTCAGACTTGAGACACCAAAAAAAAATTTTTTGTAGCACTAAAAAAAAATAAAAGGTAGACTTACTACGGAAGGATGCCACTACTCAATGTGATACGTGCCCCGATCATCCGGGCCTCTGCGTTATTGGTTGCTTCAGGGAGTACCACACTTCCATGGAGTTCTAAATTTATAATCCCCTTCACCAACTTAGCCACTGACTATTCAAAAAAACTACGGTTCTCTTTTGTTGCACAAAAAAAAAAAAAGTAGACTTACTAGGTAGTGCAGCATCGGTAATAATCTCCTCTGTAAATATACCCCTAACCCCCCCCCCCCCAGATTAACACGGTAAAACAAAAAATATATATAAAACAATAAAAAAGATTTTTTTTTGTCACCTTACATAAATAAAAAGTGTAATAGCAAGCAATCAAAAAGTCATATAGCCCCCAAAATAGTGCCAATAAAACCATCCCCTCATCCCGCAAAAAATGAGCCCCTACCTAATACAATCGGCTAAAAAACAAAAAAAATGACTCAGACTATAGAGATACAAAAAATTTATTTTTTGCATCCAAAAAGATAATATACCGTAGTCTAAAACCGAAATAATTGTAAAAAAAAATAGACTTATTAGGTATCGCCGCGTCCGTAATAATCTCCTCTGTAAAAATACCCCATAACCCAACCCCCCAGATTAACACAGTCCAAAAAAAAAAATTTAAATGGTGCCAAAACAGCTATTTTTGGCACTTTTCCATTTCAATACGTCATTTCCGGTAAAAACCAAGGATTAACAGCCAAACAAAACTTAATATTTATTACCTTGATACTGCAGTTTACAGAAACGCCACATTTGTGGTTGTAAACTGCTGTATCAGTAAAAGGGAGGCGCAAAATGAAAGGACCGACATGGTTTCTGGAAGGCCGATTTTGATGGCGTTTTTTAATAAACATAGAAACATAGAATCATAGAATGTGTCGGCAGATAAGAACCATTTGGCCCATCTAGTCTGCCCAATATACTGAATACTATGGATAGCCCCCGGCCCTATCTTATATGAAGGATGGCCTTATGCCTATCCCATGCATGCTTAAACCCCTTCACTGTATTTGCAGCTACCACTTCTGCAGGAAGGCTATCCCATGCATCCACTACTCTCTCAGTAAAGTAATACTTCCTTATATTACTTTTAAACCTTTGCCCCTCTAATTTAAAACTGTGTCCTCTTGTGGTAGTTTTTCTTCTTTTAAATATGCTCTCCTCCTTTACCGAGTTGATTCCCTTTATGTATTTAAAAGTTTCTATCATATCCCCTCTGTCTCTTCTTTCTTCCAAGCTATACATATTAAGGTCCTTTAACCTTTCCTGGTAAGTTTTATCCTGCAATCCATGTACTAGTTTAGTAGCTCTTCTCTGAACTCTCTCTAGAGTATCTATATCCTTCTGGAGATATGGCCTCCAGTACTGCGCACAATACTCCAAGTGAGGTCTCACCAGTGTTCTGTACAGCGGCATAAGCACTTCACTCTTTCTACTGCTTATACCTCTCCCTATACATCCAAGCATTCTGCTGGCATTTCGTGCTGCTCTATTACATTGTCTTCCCACCTTTAAGTCTTCTGAAATAATTACTCCTAAATCCCTTTCCTCAGATACTGAGGTCAGGACTGTGTCAAATATTCTATATTCTGCCCTTGGGTTTTTACGCCCCAGGTGCATTATCTTGCACTTTTCCACATTAAATTTCAGTTTCCAGAGTTCTGACCATTCTTCTAGTTTTCCTAAATCCTTTTCCATTTGGCGTTTCCCTCCAGGAACATCAACCCTGTTACATATCTTTGTGTCATCAGCAAAAAGACAAACCTTACCAGCGAGGCCTTTTGCAATATCACTTATGAAGATATTAAACAAAATCGGTCCCAGTACAGATCCCTGTGGAACCCCACTGGTAACATTACCTTGTTTTGAATGTTCTCCATTGACTACAACCCTCTGTTGTCTGTCACTCAGCCACTGCCTAATCCACTCAACAATATGGGAGTCCATGCTCCATGACTGCAGTTTATTGATAAGTCTTATTGACCATTTAGAAGCCCCCCTGATGCCCCCCTAGAGTAGAAACTCCCTAAAAGTGACCCCATCTAAGAAACTACACCCCTTAAGGTATTCAAAACTGATTTTACAAACTTTATTAACCCTTTAGGTGTTCCTTAACAGTTTATGGCAAATGGAGATGAAATTTCAGAATTTCAATTTTTGGTAACCTTACCTCACAAAAATGTAATATAGAGCAACCAAAAAACATATGTACCCTAAAAATAGTCCCACAAAAACTGCCACCTTATCCCGTAGTTTCCATAATGGGGTCACTTTTAGGGAGTTTCTACTGTAGGGGTGCATCAGGGGGGCTTGAAATAGGACACAGTGTAAATAAACTGGTCCATAAAAATCAACCCCCCAAAACCCACACGGCGCTCCTTTCCCTCTACACCCCGCCGTGTGGCCGTACAGTAGTGTACGACCACATATGGGGTGTTTCTGTAAACGACAGAGTCAGGGCAATAAAGATTCAGTCTTGTTTGACTGTTAACCCTTGATTTGTTAGTGAAAAAAATTGGTTAAAATGGAAAAATTGGCCAAAAAAATGAAATTTTCAAATTTCATCCCCATTTGCCAATAACTCTTGTGCAACACCTAAAGGGTTAACAAAGTTTGTAAAATCAGTTTTGAATACCTTGAGGGGTGTAGTTTCTTAGATGGGGTCACTTTTATAGAGTTTCCACTCTAGGGGTGCATCAGGGGGGCTTCAAATGGGACATGGTGTAAATAAACCAGTCCAGCAAAATCTGCCTTCCAAAACCATATGGCACACCTTTCCCTCTACGCCCTACTGTGCGGCCGTACAGTAGTGTACGACCACATATGGGGTGTTTCTGTAAACGGCAGAGTCAGGGCAATAAAGATACAGTCTTGTTTGACTGTTAACCCTTGATTTGTTAGTGAAAAAAATTGCTTAAAATTGAAAAATTGGCCAAAAAAATGAAATTTTCAAATTTCATCCCCATTTGCCAATAACTCTTGTGCAACACCTAAAGGGGATGTCACCCGCAAATATATTGCTCATCTCCAATCTACTATATCAAGATGCTCCCAGGTTATTCTGGATAACACCAGGCATTTAGAAGATCTTGACAACAGGGGCCGCAGGCATAATATCAGAGTGAGGGGCCTGCCTGAACAAAAATCTGAGGAGAATATACATGAGGTCCTAAACGACTTATTTAATACCATATTGGAGTCCCCACCTTCCAACATTATAAAGATGGATCGTGCCCATAGAGCCTTACGCCCCAAAAACGCATCTGCACAGCCCCGGGATGTCATATGCTGCATCACAGATTTTCAGCTTAAAGAAGCTATAATGTCTAAAGCTCGCACACTCCGAGTCATTGACTTTCATGGTGTCCATGTACAACTCTACCAGGACTTATCATGGCTGACCCTGCAAAAAAGACTTCAACCTCTCTTAGCTTCCATGAGGCAGAAGAAAATTCCCTACCGTTGGGGATATCCATTTGCGCCTATTGCTAATAAAAATGGGAAAGCTGTGCCCTTGAGGACCCATGCGGACTTATCTGCCTTTTGCGAAACGCTGGGGGTTCCTGCACCCCCTATAGATGATTGGGAGGTCTCGGATCCGATGATGGCGCCTTCACCAGTCTGGGAACAACTACGAAGCAAGAACCGTAGATCCATGTCGGGAGAAGAATCTAGAGGATCTACAACGAGAGATGAACTGACCTGATTTGTTGTGATCTAAATAGTATCGTAATGCTCGTCTCCTAAAAGTTTTTTGTCATTTTGAGTGGCGGCTGAGGTTCTTCATATGTTTTTTCTGCCTTACCGTTAGAGTATAACGTTTTGTGGAGCTTCCCTAGAGCTCAATTTCTATGCATACCGTTCTAACATTGTTTTATCCTCCATGCCGGGCATGTTCAACCATGTCACCACAGGGAGGATTGACCTTTCTTGCCCTCTTCCTCTCCTTTGTGCTCTCAGGAACTGAGGAAATGAGACAGGGCCATATCAGAAGTTTCAAGCCTTTTCTGAATGCCCCCGTCTGGACGTTTTAGTCCAATGTTTGGATTATTCCTACCAGTCTCTTATCTATGCTATTGTCCTGTGTGCCCCCTTGTATCCTCGTGTGTCCCATGTCCTATTATCTGTTTGGTGTCTCTAAGGATATTGACTATGTTCTTTTGCAGATTTTCTGTTGGGGTGTCTGGAGTGAGGTTTCCTGGAGGACTACCTCTTGCTCTTCAAATAGCAAGTATATGGCCCAGTCAATTTATCCGCCATGATCAAGTGTATGTCTTTAAACGTCAAAGGCCTGAACTCCAATGTTAAGAGGAGACTGGCCTTGACGGAGTGTCGCACTCAAAAAGCTGAGGTAGTCTTCCTCCAGGAGACACACTTTGACGCTACGGGGACATTTAAATTTGCAGCTGGACTATTCCCCAGAGCGTATTCAGCATTTAATGATTAAAAAAAGGCTGGAGTGGCAATCCTTTTATCTGTTAATTGCCCGCTTCAAGTGACCTCACAGATATCTGACCCTCAGGGTCGCTATATTATCCTACAATCAACCTTGCATGGTGCCCCCATTGTCCTGTGTAATTTATACGCTCCAAATTCCAAACAAATCTCCTTCCTCACTTAAGGTGCTCACGAAGGTCACTCATTTACTTCCAGCAGCACTTATTGTGGGAGGTGATTTTAATATCTCCTTCTCTGAAACGCTAGACAGACAGACGTTGTCAGAAAAGCCTCCTTCCAGAGAGTAGGCTAGGCTTTCTCGCCTTTTTAGACGATTGGTAAGAAAATTTGCGTTGTATGACTTGTGGCAAGTGAATTACCCTACATCTAAGACGTTTACGTTCTACTCACATCCTCACAGTACACACACTCGAATTGACTGTTTCCTAGGTAATATACCAACAATGCGCTTAATGACAGACGCTGATATAGGGTCTATCACTTGGTCAGACCACGCACCTATTTTTTTGACGTTAAACACTAGACACCCAGTTACTAGGGTCTGCCACTGGCACTTAAACAAGAGTCTTATTTCTAACCCTATACCTAGACAGTTCCTTCAGGAGGGTTTGTCAGAATATTTTAGTATTAACCAACAAACAGTCTCCTCCATGTCTACCTTATGGGAGGCACATAAAGCTGTCTTCAGGGGTAATTGCATAGCCATTGGAGCTAAAATGAAAAAGGATAGAAACATGCAGTATTGTTCTATCAAGAAAGATTTAGAATGCTTGGAGAACCAGTTGGGATCCCGCAACTCGCCACCTTTTAAGGCGCATAATTATGCTGAGAGCTAATCTAAGAGATATAGCATTAGTGAAAACCGATAAACTACTCCTCTATTCTCGGCAACGCTATTATACATGGGGAAATAAATCGCATACGCTCTTGGCGAAACAGTTGCGAGATTCTAATATGGCAAACACCCCGACTGCCTTAAGACAAGCAGATGGAACTTTTACCTATGATCCCAATAAAATTATCGCCCTCTTTCAGAAATATTATGAAAATCTTTACTCTCTCCCCCAGCAGGTCCCTAAGGACCGTCTGAGGCAGCGGGAAATCTTTTCCTCCTTCCTCACACAATGTCAGCTACCTAAATTAACTAATGACCTAGCAGCTACCCTTAACACTCAGATTACAGCTGATGAAATATCAGAGGTGATAAAAAACCTTCCTAATCGCAAGTCACCTGGACCGGATGGTCTGCCGTACCTCTATTATAAAACATATGTTGACTCCCTCCTTCCATATATGATCAAAATTTTTAACTCTTTCCTAGAGGGCTCCCCTATACCGGACACAATGCTTCAATCCTTCATCACTCTTATACCAAAACCAGGGAAGGATCATATGGATTGCACCAACTATCGTCCTATAGCCCTCCTTAATTCAGACTTAAAAATATTTACAAAACTACTGGCGAACAGGCTTGTTAACCTGCTCCCGAGTTTGATTCATAAGGATCAAGTTGGCTTTGTGTTAAATCGCTAAGGAGGCAACAATACGAGGAGGACTATAGATCTGATAGACATTGTTAATAGGCGAAAACAGCAAGCGTTAATACTAGGCCTTGATGCAGAAAAGGCCTTTGACCGTTACGTTTTCTGCGTTACGGTGTTTTGGAATAGGGGGGCCTTTCTTGAAGGCCATTTGTGCTCTTTACACCCGCCCAATAGCCTATGTGAAAATAACGCATGCCCAGTCAAACATGATAACTATTCAAAACGGAACTAGGCAGGGTTGCCCGTTATCCCCTTTACTTTTTATACTTTGCATAGAGCCTTTGGCGGCGCTAATACGAGCCCATCCTGATATTCAAGGAATAGAAGTTAATAAGGTGTCCTTTAAACTATCGCTCTTCGCTGATGATATCCTTCTTACATTGACAAACTTACATACTTCATTACCTAATTTATTTTGAATAATAGGGGAATATAGCAGACTGTCTGGATATAAGATTAATACTTCAAAAACGGAGGCTTTATCTATTAATGTCCCGCCGGACGTACTAAGTACCCTACAAAGCAACTTTCATTTTAAATGGAACGATACCACCCTCAAATACCTGGGAGTCCAGCTAACAAAAACATATAATACCCTCTATGCTCATAACTTTGTTCCCCTCTTCCAGGAACTTAACTCGCTCATGGCTAAATGGATGCCCTTGCCAATTTCTCTATTGGGGCGTATAGCGGCGGTCAAAATGACTATACTACCTAAATTATTATATGTAATGGAAACTATCCCGGTTCCCATACCTAAGAAGGACCTGAGAGCTTTGCAGTCTTCCATCCTTAGGTTTGTCTGGAACGGAAAAAGACATAGAATTTCTTGCAGTACTCTTACCGCCCTCAAATCACAAGGTGGTCTGGGGCTCCCTGATGTAACAAAATATTACTGGGCGACACATTTACTTCGTATACCTGCATGGTCTTCCCTCTTGGCATTTTCTAGATGGATGGAAATTGAAAAGCTATGGTTGGCTCCTACTCACCCTAATGCCCTTTTGTGGTCACCATTACCGGCCAATTATACTGCCCAATTGTTGGGTCCTATGTCCTTAACATATAATGTTTGGAAAAATTGCAAGCAGAAATTTCCGTTAGTATCTGATAAATCCTCCATGACCTCGTTTTTACTTAATCCGGTATTCCCGTTAGGGTTACAAAACACATCTTTTAAGTCGTGGTTCTCCAGCAAATTATTCAGATTTGCTGATATAGTGGAATATAGAACCCTTGAGATTATACCGTTTGAATTGCTCAAGGAAAAATACAACCTACCTGAGTCCTCTAGATGGCAGCATATACAAATCTAGCACTTGTTTAGAACCCTATTTAATGATAAGAAGGTATCTACGCCAACAATGTTTGAACGACTTTGTAAACTTTCGACCTCTACCAGGGGTCTTATATCAGACATATATGTTCTTCTCTCAACCCCGGAACCTCCACAGGTTATACAACATGCGTATATGTCCAGGTGGGAGAGATACCTGGAGAAAGAAATACTGCAGAGTGATTGGCAGCTTATATGGCGCAGAGCAGCAATGTCATCCACTTGTGTGACCTATAGAGAAAATTCCTATAAGCTGTTGATGTTTTGGTATCACACACCCCAGATGCTCAGACACCTGAATCCTACTATTTCTGGTACTTGTTGGAGGTGTGGCTCCGGCCAAGGGTCTTTATTTCATATCTTTTGGGACTGTCATGTCATATTCCCATTATGGAGAGAGACCCAACACCTTATATTGCAACTAACTAATATAAAATTCTCATTGGACCCATATATGTTTTTACTGAACATGCCCCCAATAGTACTAAAGAAATATGTACTCTGCTTAATACTCCACATATAGTCGGCGACTATACGCCTTATAGCTAAATACTGGAAGAGACAGGACATACCGACTAGGCCTGATCTGTTCTCAAGTATTATGGAGGTTAGACGAATGGAATATCTATCCGCGCTTATCAATAATTCTATAGATAAATTTCATAAGGTATGGCAGTCTTGGGACCCGTTCACAGAGAATGCTGATTAGTATCCTTTTCACCCCCTCCCCCCCACCTCCTGTCTACCCTCTTGTGTCTTGTCCTGTCCTATGTTCATGATAATAAAAATGTTATACATTATGATTGCATAGTCGTGAGCAGTTATTGCTCAGTTATATCACTATTCACCCGATGATCGGATTATATACAAATTGTTATTGATGGAACTGGATTTGCTTGTTATGCATTTTTGTGACTTATTTGCATTGTTGAATCTTTCATATTCACTGCCCGCCTGATTGCCAGCAGATTTCATGAGAAAATCCTTCTACTTTTATAATTTCTTTAATTTAATTGAGAAATTGGCAAAAAAATGAAATTCTCAAATTTCATCCCCATTTGCCAATAACTCTTGTGGAGCACCTAAAGGGTTAACATAGTTTGTGAGATCAGTTTTGAATACCTTGAGGGGCGTAGTTTCTAACATGGAGTCATTTTTGGGTGGTTTCTATTAGGTAAGCCTCATAAAGTGACTTCAAACCTGAACTGGTCCCTAAAAAAATGGGTTTTTAAAAATATTCTGATTTGCTTCTAAACTTCTAAGCCTTGTAACGTCCCCAAAAAATAAAATAGCATTCCCCAAATGATCCAAACATGAAGTAGACATATGGGGTATGTAAATTAATAACTTTTTTTTAGAGTTATTACTATGTATTGTAGAAGTAGAGAAATAAATAAAAATGAATTTTTTTTACTCCATTTTACCAGTGTCATAAAGTATAATATGTGACGAAAAAACAATCTCAGAATGGCCTGGCTAAGTGAAAGCGTTTTAAAGTTATTCACACATAAAGTGACACTAGTCAGATTTGCAAAAAATGGCCTGGTCCTTAAGGTGAAATAAGGCTGTGTCCTGAAGGGGTTAAATGCTTATACAAGTAGAGCCCCTCGACAGAGTGGAGAGGATGTCAGCAGTAAGTTTGTGTTGACGTCACAGATTATTTTGCGCTTCCTCTGATCCGTCAGAACAATAACCCCCAAAAAACGGATCCTGTCTGTCGAACATTCGCCCTCACTCGGTCAGCATTTGGTCAGTAATCCATCAGTATTGCTAATGCAGAGATAACACGTGAATGGAATATTTGCATGTCTTCTGTGTTTGGTACCCACTCCTGCTTTTGGCTACAAAATCACAAGCCAATTCTGATGGGACTATACCGGCCTAACAGCTGCTACACATACAGGATCCGTTGTGCGTCTCATTTTTCCTTCCTTCGGACAGATCAGAAGAAGGGTCAATTAAATGATGATGTCAGACAGTCCAAAAGGCAGAATAGTGGCCCAGTCATGAAGTGGGGAGGGTGGGAACCGCATGAGGAGTCCACAGAGTGGCCTTATGACATAGTGGCAGGGCCAGCTCTACAATAAGGCAGACCAAGCAGCTGCTTGAGGGCGCAGAGAAGGGGGGGGGGGGGTGGCGCCAGGGCGGAATTTTCTTTTTTAATTATTATATATATTTTTTAGATACATAACTTGCGGACTTGCCCCGCCGGGCCCGGCCGCCCGCCCCAGCCTGCAGGTGTGCCATGCAGCTCCAGCCCTCACCTCCTCACAGAGCGGCCTGCAGGTTCAGCAGCAGCACGGCATCGGCAACACAGACAGTCACGGGGAGTGACACAGTGACAGTGTGGAGGTAGCAGCAGCATCAGAAGACCACAGAGTGGCACAATGACAGAGAGAGGAGGTGGCAGGAGCATGAGGAGACCACAGAGTGGCAAAATGACAGAGTCTGGAGGTTGCAGCAGCATCAGGAGGCCACAGAGTGACACAATGACAGTGTGGAGGTGGCAGCAGCATCAGAAGACCACAGAGTGGCACAATGACAGAGTGTGGAGGTGGCAGCAGCATGAGGACACCACAGAATAGCACAATGACAGAGTCTGGAGGTGGCAGCAGCATCAGGAGGCCACTGAGTAGCAAGGTGACATAGTGTGGAGGTGAGTGTCAATACCAGTACTCTCTGAAGATGGTGGATGAAAGAAGGAGAACTTGGCATTAGATGTGTGGCATCAGGCAGCATCAGAATATTAGCTATGTCAGGTAGCCAGAAGAAACCGGTCTAGTTTGTCAAAGTTTTGGTGTGACACCATTGATAATCTAGTCTGATGCATCAGGAATTTATGGGTGGAAATCCTGGTTGATCTATGCCTGATTCATCTTGACAAAGGTCAGTCTCTCCACATTTTGGATGGACAGGCGAGTTCTTCTTGGGGTAACTATGACACCCACTCTGATGCTGCACTACTGGCCGGGCATGACAGCTTTTCCAGTTGTGGCCATAATTCTAGTTTGGCTGCCAAATTAGTCCAGCGGATCTTCAATGACGACTGGCATGACACACTCCAAGTATGCCACCACCTGCAGGTTCAGGTTCTGCTCCAGGTCTAGATGCCGCTGCTGGTGAGTTTCTTCACTAGGCGGGTGAAGAAATCTACTTCAGCGACTGTAAACTCAGGCTGCTGCTGATGGAGCTTGTACTGCTCCTGCCACCCCACCCCTCCCCAGCAGCCATTGCAGTGGAACGTGAGTACAGAGGGCCCTCCCGGTCAGCCCAGCAAGAGGATGGACGATGGGGCAGATAGGCAGCGGCCAACTGACTACATAGGATGTCTCTATAGTAGCTCAGTTTGTCCTCACTCTCATGGTTGTAAAAAAGGCCCCCATTTTCGACCGGTAGCGAGGGTCTAAGAAGGTGGAGAGCCAGAAGTCATCCCGCTGACGAATGTTGACAATTCGGCTGTCAGTAACCCAAGCATGCCAGCATGCAGCGGGCCATTTGCGCAAGTGACTGTTGATCACAAATATTCGAATTGCGAATTTTTGATTGCGAATATAGTGATATTTATTCGTAATTTCGAATATTCAAGATTTTTTTTAAATCAGTACACATGATTCCTCCCTGCTTCTAGCTTGTGGGCCAATGAGAAGGCTGCAATATCTTTGACTTTAGGAGTAGTGTTGATTGCAAATTTTCGTAATGCAAACTTTTATTGCAAATTTTTCAATTGCCAATTTCTGCAATCAAGAAAATAATGACTGGAGATGATGAATTTGCAAATTCGCGAATAAATGGCGAATATTCACCCAAATATTCGCAAAATATCACAAATTCGAATATTGCCCCTGCCGCTCATCACTATTCCCTGCCTCCATCTCCAATGCATACTGCCACCATGTGTCTGGGTCCTCTGCCTCGTCCTCCTCAGCGCCCTGTAGCTCCTCTGGCTGCTCCTGCTCCTCCTCTCTTGTCCCCTATGTAGAAAAACCACCCATTTTGCTACACATTGCTTGTGCAATAACGTCCTCCTTCTCCTCCAGTTCAGCCCCTCCAGGGCTCATGTGGCAGTGAAATCTAGGCGCCATGTCTCCAGTTCCCTGACCAGCCAGATTTACCAGCATCTGTTCCAGGACATGAAGCAGTGGAATGACATCGTTCATCTCGTAGTCCTGGCGACTGACAAATAACGTGGCCTCCTCAAAGGGCCTGAGCAAACGGGTGTCACCTATAAGCTGCAACTGGCTGACATCGAAGTTACACAGGGGAGTACTCCTGTCCGCTTGGATCATCAGGAACTCGTTCATGGCCTTTCTCTGTTTGTTCAGTCGGCCCAACATATGGAGGGTGGAATTCCAATGGGTGGAAACGCTGCATATCAGCCTATGTTGGGGTATGCCGTTCTGCCACTGCAGCTCAAGGAGAGTGTGCTTTGCGGTGTACGAGTGGCAGAAGTGCATGCAAAGTTTCCTGGCCATTTTTAGGATGTCTTGCAGATGGGTGGAAGACTTCAAGAACCACTTGACAACCAGATTGAACACGTGTGCCATGCAGGGCGCATGGCTTAGCCCTTCTTGAAGCAGCGCCGGCACAATGTTCCTCCCCTGCGCACGGTGGTGTCAAGTGAGGTGCAGAACAGCGTGACCCCCACCGTGCCCTGCACATGTGGTATGCTGGAGGGGCACTGTGAATTGTCCCTGCAGTGGAGGCTGAGGACATGGTGGAGGATGAGGAGGCAGAGGGGACATTGTCGCAGGACCAATGGCGTGGGATCGTGGAGGCGGAAGCTGCGTCACCTGGCCAAGTTGCTTGTGTGGCTGTGCAGGAACCACATACACCCAGTGGGCCATAAAGGACATATATTGTCCCTGACCGTAGTTAAAGCTCCACACGTCGGTGCTGCCATGCACTTTGGCAGACACCAACAGGCTCAAGGACTGGCCCATTTTCTGTTCTACATGTGTGTGCAGGGGCTGAGCCCACAGGATAGAATACTTCTTGCGGTGAGAGAACACAAAAGGACAGAGGCAGGTAGAGGACAGGTGGGGACCATGCCAACTAAGCGATGTGTCAGCGGAACCCACCGACTCTTGGTTTGGGGTGTCTGATGTCAGTTGGGAGAAAGTGGATGACCGATTCAACCATTTTGCTGGGTTGCTGGTCAAGAGACAACCGCTAGATGACACCGGGAGCTCAGGCCACTCGCTGCAACCCCTTCGGCCACGCCCCCTTACTCTGCTGCGACCTGTGCCTGCGCCAGAAACATTTAGGCCTCTGCCACTCCCCTGTGCAGGGCCTGGCACTTCTCTGTCTGACATACTGTTAGATCAAATAAATAAATAAAATGGAAATTAAAACACCCCAAAAAACTCTGTAATTTTCTCACTTTAGCACACAACAGCTAATAAGCCCTTACACACGTCAAAAAGGGCCGTAATTTTCTCACTTCACCACACAACAGAAAATACTTTTTTGTGCCGCTAATACAAGCAAAATTGGCTTTAAAACAGATAACTGCCCCGCTGAGCGGCAAATATATTTTTTCTTTTAACGGCAATACACGTCACAGAAGGCTTTACCACAGATAGCTGAAACGCTATATATTTTTTTTTTCCACTAATACACATCACAGAATGCTTTTCATCACAGATAACTGGACCGCTGACCGGCAAATGTATATTTTATTTTTACGGTAATACATGCCACAAAAGGCTTTAAAAGTTATACGGTAACTGCACCGCTAAACGGCAAATATATTTTGGTTTTGCCACTAATACACAGCAAAAATAGCTTTAAAACAGATAACTGCACCGTTGAGCTGCAAAAATATATTTTCTTTTTACGGAAACACACGCCACAAAAGACTTTTTAATATATATACGGTAACTGCACCACAAAAACGCCAAATATATTTTGGCTTTACCACTAATACACGGCAAAAAGGGCTGTAATTTTAGCACTTCACCACTCAACAGCTAATAAGCCCTTTTCTTCCCATTAATAAAAGCCAAAGAATGCTTTAGAACCTATAACTGCACTGCATAAGGGTAAATAAGACGTAGAAATATTTCCTTGTAATAAACCCTGTTACTGGCTGTATCAAACAGCACTTGCACCCCAATAAGAACAGTTTGCTGGAATTACAGAGCTGTATAATGGCAATTTGGATCCCCAGTCAGTGCAGCAAGGTGTAATAGGATTGTTCCTATTACCCAGGCTGTAACCTCTCCTACAGAACCCTTCTCAACATAAAAGCTGTGGAATGATTCCTCCCTATCCTTTCCCTACACCTTGAACTATTTTTCCCTGCACTGGTAAATCGCTTTTTCTGCACAATTAAATTGGTTTTTCTAACACTGTCCCTAGCGCTTACAGACGTCTCTCCCTGCACTCAGTACACTGGTAAATGGCAGAATCTAAGATGGCTGCCGCTATTTATAGGGCTGTGACATCACAGGGCTGGCTGGCTTCTGATTAGCTGCATGCATGCATGTCAACCTGGGTGATCCCGCCTTACCAGAGTTCCTTTCTCCATGTCCTCACACAAGCAGCGGCCATTTTAAGAAAAAATGCAATTCGTTACCACAAAGCACGAGGAAATTCGGCTTCAGTGCGAATCTAATTTTTCCAGAAATTCGGATCAAATTCCACTTCATCAGCTTCGATTTGCTCATCTCTAATTGGAAGCTCACATTATATAGACCTAAAATTGGTGGATACTGTAGATGAAACACAATGCGGAAGCTACCACCAAATATCTGTTTTAAATGTTGATGTAAAGCTTTGCACTAAATTATTAGCCAACATATTGAAAACTCCTCTATCCCACCTTATTCATAAAAAAAGTGAGATTTGTAATGAGCAGAGAGGGTAATGACAACACTGTCAGAGTCCTGCATCTTATCCAGTTTACCAGTTCAAGGAAAATTCCATTAGCCCTTTAACCGGGAAGATTGGATATATGGATGTAACAGAGCTAACACTCAAACTCAAATTTCTTAACTCTTCGTGATATCCTGAAACAAAAGCTATTGAAAAGGAATTTAAGATGTCGGCTTAACACAGTTAGTTTAGTTAACACGTCTAGTTAAGCATGTCAGAGTAAATGGCATTTTGTCACCTTGTTTTCCATTCTTTCATACGACAAACCAGGCTTGTCTCTCTTCACCTTTAATCTTCGTTCTTCAGACAAAAAATCTGGAAGAACAAGGCAAAATATTCACCAACATGACTTCCTAATCATCACCTTGTAACCCAGACATGTTTTCCAGCTTTGTCCTCAGTACTAACATTTGTATAGAGATTCCAAACTCCATACAGCCAGTATTATGATTAGAGATGAATGAATCGAAGCTGATGAAGTGGAATTCGATCTGAATTTCAGGAAAAATTTGATTTGCACCGAAGCCGAATTTCCTCGTGCTTTGTGGTAACGAATCACATTTTTTCCAAAAACGGCTGCTGCCCGTGTGAGGACATGGAGAAAGGAACTCTGGGAAGGCATGATCACCCATAATTCCATGCATGTACCCAATCAGCAGCCAGCCAGCCCTGTGATGTCACAGCCCTATAAATAGCCTCAGCCATCTTAGATCCTTCCATTTACCAGTATGCTTAGTGCAAGACAGTGCAAGAAAAAACTTCATTTAGGTAAAAAAAAATGATTTACAAGTGCGGGGTAAGATTATTCAAGGTGTAGAGAAAGGATAGGGGGGGATAATTTCTACATCTTATTTGCCCTTGTACGGTGCAGTTATATGTTCTAAAGCATTTTTTGGCGAAAACTACAGCCCTTTTTGTCGTGTATTAGTGGCAAAAGTAAAATATATTTGCCGTTCAGTGGTGCAGTAATATGTTCTTAAGCCTTTTGTGGTGTGCATTAGTGGAAAAAGAAAAAATATATTTGCCGGTCAGCGGTGCAGTTATTTGTTCTAAAGCCTTTTTTGGCGTGTATTAGTGGTAAAAGAAAAAATATGCTTGCCGTCAGCAGTGCAGTGTCACGGCCTTTGGTGTGCGCTGTGACACTTATGCAACATGTTGCTGTTTCAGCATGCAGGGGCAGTGTCACGGCCTTTGTGGTGTGTGCCGTGACATGGTTGCCTTGCATGTTGTTGCCTTGCATGTTGTTGCCTGCGGCAACATGTAGCTTTTTATGCTGGTGTGTGCACTTCCCCTTTCAGTTGTTTCCTCCTCTGTTCGGTGCTGGAGGGGTTAACCACCTTGTTGGGCGTGATCACTAGGTGCTTCATATTACTTCATAATACCTGTGGCTAGAGGCAGTGGTACAGCCATGGTGTGTGTTAGAGTTATGCTCCTGGTCTTCGTGTTTCCATCTCCCAGAGTGAGGGCCTCCTAGTGGGACATCGAGGTCCTTGCCTATGTCTACCCTTCCCCATTGTTGTTATGTGTGGTGCTGCACTTATGCGTTTATGATTGTCTAGTTGTTTGTTCCATGTGTGGTTTGTCTATGGTGTGGTTGATCCCGCATGGTTGCTAGACATGTCCTGTTTGTTGTACCTCCGGAAGGGGGTCCCTTGGGTTCCCTGGAGGGGGAACTGCAAGAGAGCAAGCTGTGGCTTCCGGTAAGTGATCTTGTCGTTCTGTAGTCTGTGGTCATCTGGCCACAGGATACTTACCTGACATTTAGTTGTTACTTCCTGTCTCCTCCTTGTTACTAGGCCTGTGGGAGACTCCAATTTATCCATGTCATGGATGAATCGGCCGTCTCTTATTCCTGACTTCCATATTGCAGGGACCGATAGGGTCAGTAGGGCCCAGGTTCGAGAGTATGAGCCCCCCCTCGAGAGTATGAGCCTTTTGTGGAGTGTATTAGTGGAAAAAGAAAAAATATATTTGCCGTTCAGCCGTGCAGTTATCTGTTCTAAAGCCTTTTGTGGCGTGTATTAGTTAAAAAATATATTTGCCGTTCAGCAGTACAGTTATAGGTTCTAAAGCCTTTTGTGCCGTGTATTAGTGGCAAAATATAAATACATTTGCCAGTCAGCGGTGCAGTTATAAGTTTTAAAGCCTTTTGTGGAATGTATTAGTGGAAAAAGAAAAAATGTATTTGCCGGTCAGCGGTGCAGTTATATGTTCTAAATCCTTTTGTGGCGTGTATTAGTGGCAAGAGAAAAATACTGATCAGCGGTGCAGTTATCTGTTCTAAAGCCTTTTGTCGCGTGTATTAGTGGCAAGATTAAAATTGTATTTGCCGGTCTGTCAGAACTATTGGGTATAAAAAAAGTCCATAAGTATAAGGCCTATATAAGATGTATGGACATGAACCTAAAGAACAACCATTTTGTCTTATTTTAAAAGTGCAGGGTTAGTTCAGGATTACTAACCTAAGATTATCTAACAATATGTACCAAAGTGTTTACCCAAGTCTGTTTTTGTGAGAAGGAGCTGTCCCAAGGTCTAATGAAAAGTATTTGCCTAGATAAGACAATGTATTAGAAATGTGTTTTGATGATTTTCAATGAATAGAAAGAGAATAATTTTTCTTTGGGGTTTTTATATTAATCAATGTATGAATGGATTTTAATTTTTATATCATCAATTTAAATACGTGTGCTGTATATATAAGAGTGTGGTCCTTTATAGATATATTCAGTTTTAAGGTTAGAATTGAGGTACAAATTCCTATGTCATTTTTAGAATCTCTCCCAGAGTAAAGCACAAGTTAATGATCTCTTTCCTTAAGGTTTTCTTGAATGGAGAAATGTGGACACAGGTGATCATAAACAAACCCTGTCTTTTCCCCAGAACAATGACCTAAGAATGGTCATGTGTATCTTGATTTAATTAGGTCTGGTCAAAAGATGAACTAGGTGTTTGACTAAATACAAAAGTCACTGTCTATTTAAGATCTCCTCAAGGTTTTGTCTAAAACATTAGTTAAAGTTTATTTCAAGTAAATGAATAAGAGAATATAAAGAAAAGAGAAATAAGTGCCTCGACTTTTATATGAAGTTCTAATGCCATCTAGTGTTAGGGTAACATTAAGGTTTAGGGTGTATTTTCCCTAGGGGAGGTTCTATTAATTATAAAGTGAGGTCACTAGTTAATGATAAAAGTTGGCCAAGCCCTTTCTAAAATAGGATAAAAAGATGGTATGGGCTGACAGAAAAAAAACTATCATCAGGGAACGATCATCAGTAAACCATCAAAAGGGAGAAGACCAGATTAAGCCCTGACCACCTTTTCAGTCATTGGAGGCAGCCATCTTAGAACCATTGAAACAGATTTCTGCTAGCTGACATTTTGGTATAGTATAACCTTACCTATATTTTAAAGGATAATTAACCCCTTCATGACTGCAATCCGTCTATATACGTGATAGCTGCACATACCCCGTGCAGCTACCACGTATATAGATGTCATTGCAGTTCTTTAATCCAAGCTCTTGGATTAAAGCTTCTGCCCCTGTCCTGCTGCTGTCACGGACAGCATACAGTCTAGTAATGCTGGCAAGGGACCAATCAGAGTGGTCCCTTGCCGGCAATCGATCCGATTGGTTAGTCTGTGCAGAGTGTTAAAATGCCGGTTTCAGGCTCTGATCTGCAGATCAGAGCTTGAAATCAGGTAGTGTCCTGAAGCCCCCGATCTGTGCCCCCTTCCTGTGTGCCTCCAACCCCCCACCACCACCGTGAGCCCTGCCTCTGCCATCGGTCCCCGCCCCCCCATCAATGTAGCATGCCCCTGATGCGGTCCGCCCCCGCCCAATACATTCATCCTGCCCCGATCTGTAATTTCTGAATGCTGGCTGTATCCCCCCCCCTTTTCCAGCGCTGCCCCCGATGCGGTCCCCCTGCTGTGTGTGATGGCAGCGGCTCCATTCCTGAGCCGCCATCATCAGCAGCGAGTGTCAGCTGTGTGCTGACACTCTGCTGTAACCCCATAGATGCCACGGCAGCGGCATCCATAAGGTTAATAGAGGGAGGGGGCTCCCTCTCTCAACCATCGGGACTGCTGGGCTGCTGCGCTGCAATTGCAGCGCCCGATGGTTGCCATGGCAACCAGACGCTTTGCAAAGGCGTCCGGTTGCCATGGCAAAGGCGTCCGGTGCTGCCACCTACAGGACATCTGGTAGTATTATACTTTGAAATGCAAGAGCATTGCAAAGTATAGTACAACCATCAGCCCCACTGGATCTTCAAGATACAAGAGGGAACTGATGAAAAAAAATGTAAAATAATAAAAGTAAAAATAAATAAATAAATAAAAATGTAAAATGTAAAAAATAAATTGCCTTTTAAAAAAACAAAACAAAAACCACACATATTAGGTATCACCGCGTCTGTAACGACCATCTCTATAAATATATCACATGATCAACCCCGTCCAATAAACACCATAGAAAATAAAAAATAAAAACTGTGTAAAAAAAGCCATTTTTGTCACCTTAAATCACAAAAAGTGCAACACCAAGCGATCAAAAAGGCGTATACACCCCAAAATAGTACCAATCAAACCGTTACCTCATCCCGCAAAAAATGAGCCCATATTTAACACAATCGCCCAAAAAATAAAAAAGCTATGGCTCTCAGACTATGGAGACACTAAAACATATTTTTTTGGGTTTCAGAAATGCTATTATTGTGTAAAACTTAAATAAATAAGAAAAAGTATACATATTGAGTATTGCCACGTCCATAACGATCTGCTCTATAAAACTGTCACATGACCTAACCTCTCAGATGAACGCTGTAAAAAAAAAAAAAAAACTGTTCCAAAGCAGCCAATTTTTTGGTCACCTTGCCCCATAAAGTGTAATAATGAATGATCAAAAAATCATATGTACCCAAAAATTGTACCAATAAAAACCTCAACTTTTTCGGCAAAAAACGAGCCCCTGCAAAAGACGATCGGTAGAAAAATAAAAAACATATGGCGTTCAGAAAATAGACACATAAACATAATTTCTTTTTCAAAAATGCCTTATTATGTAAAACTGAAACAAACAAACAAAAAAAGTAGACATATTTGATATCACTGCGTCCGTAACAACCTGCTCTATAAAAATAGAACATGATTTACCATGTCGGATGAATCTTGTAAAAAATTTAAGATGACAAAACGGTGCCAAAACAGGAATTTTTTGTTACCTTGCCTCACAAAAAACGTAATATAGAGCAATTAAAAATCATATGCACCCCAAAATAGTACCAATAAAACTGTCACCTTATCCCCTAGTTTCCAAAATAGGGTCACTTTTTGGGAGTTTCTACTGTAGGGGTGCATCAGGGGGGCTTTAAATGAGACATGGTGTCTAAAAACCAGTCCAGCAAAATCTGCCTTCCAAAAACCATGTGGAGTTCTTTTCTTTCTGTGTCCTGCCGTGTGCCCGTACAGCAGTTTACGATCACATGTGGGGTGTTTCTGTAAACTGCAGAATCAGAGTAATAAATATTGAGTTTTGTTTGGCTGTTAACCCTCAATGTGTTAAAGAAAAAAAATGTAATAAAATGGAAAATCTACCAAAAAAGTGAAATTTTGAAATTTCATCTCCATTTTCCTTTACTTCTTGTGGAACACCTAAAAAGTTAACAAAGTTAGTAAAATCAGTTTTGAGTAACTTGAGGGGTGGAGTTTCTACAATGGGGTCATTTATGGGGGTATCCACTATGTAAGCCCCACAAAGTGACTTCAGACCTGAACTGGTCCTTAAAAAGTGGGTTTTGGAAATTTTCTTAAAAATTTTAAGAATTGCTTCTAAACTAAAAAAAAAAAAAATAACATTTCCAAAATGATGCCAACATAAAGTGTACATATGGGGAATGTTAAGTAATAAATATTTTATGAGGTATCAATTTCTGTTTTAGAAGCAGAGAAATAGAAATTTTGAAAATTGCAAATTTTTAAAATTTTTTGGTAAATTTGGGATTTTTTCATAAATAAAGGTGATATATATTGACTCAAATTTATGACTGTCATGAAGTACAATGTGTCACGAGAAAACAATCTCAGAATGGCTTGGATAAGTAAAGGCGTTCCAAAGCTATTACCACATAAAGTGACGCATGTCAGATTTGTAAATTTTGACCTGGACACTGGGGCATCAATGACCTTTGGTCATGAAAGGGTTAATTAATATAATACATATCTATATATATATTCAATTAACCATACCTTGTGTATAGTATCTGTATTGGAATAAGATTGGGGTGTACCTGCAGCATCATCCTGAAAATTAATCCAATACAGGGAGATTGAAAATATACTGGTGAAAACACGATATTATCTCCAAGGAATTGAATTCAGTTCTAGACCGGTATGGTTGATATATATATATGTATAGATAAAAGATAAACCAGATTTGGGTTTAATCAGACATTTGTCGGCTGAGAGAAATCAAGTATTAAATTGATTTAAAATATAATTGAGGGGTATCATTATAATAAGGCATAATTGTGTATATATATATTCTCAATTATTTTTGACTTTCTCACTATTTTGCATATCGTTGATTGTATTTTATTATCCCCAATTTTATTATATATTATTTTGCACTAAAAATTGTATTAATAAATTACATATATATTTTGTCTGTAACTGGGTTTTGTCTTCAATTCAACGCAGATCACAAGCTTGTTTTAGCTTGATATTTATGATAATAAATTAGAATCTCCTTCATTACAGATTTTAATTTATTCACATAAATAATATAGACTGTCAATCGGAGACAGCATAAATATTCTGACAGGTCAGCGGTGCAGTTACATGTTCAAAATCCTTTTGTGGCGTGTTTTAGTGGCTAAAGAAAATATATTTGCGGTGCAGTTATCTGTTCTAAAGCCTTTAGTGGCGTGTATTAGGTGAAAAAGAAAAAATATATTTGCTGATCAGCGGTGCAGTTATCTGTTCTAAAGCCCTTTGTGGCATGTAATAGTGCTAAAAGAAAAAATATATTTGCCATTAAGCGGTGCAGTTATATGTTCTAAAACCCTTTTTGGCATGTATTAGTGGTTAAGGACTTATGTGTGCTAAAGTAAAAAAATTACAGATTTTTTGGGGGTGTAATTTCCTTTTTATTTATTTATTTGATCTAACAGTATGTCAAGTGCCAGGGCCTGCACAGGGGTGTGGCAGAGGCCTACATGTTTCTGGCACAGGTCGCAGCAAAGTAAGGGGGGCATGGCAGCAGGGGTCGCAGCAAGATGCCTGAGTTTCTTGACCAGCAACTCAGCGGTTCTTGAATGGTTGACCCGGTCATCCACTTCGTCCCAAGTGACATCAGACACCCACAGCCAACAGTCGGTGGGTTCCTATGACAGAACGCTTAGTTAGCATGGCCCTGGAGCAGGCCCTGTGCCCCCACCTGTCTTGAACCTTCCTCTGTCATTTTCAGTTCCCACACCGTGAGAAGTATTATATGGCTCAGCTCCACTTTTCATCGAGGACGAGCTACTAGAGGACAATCAGCAGCTATTGCCACGCCAAGATCTGGAGGACACATTCGCCGCTTCCTCCGGTAGGTGAGCAAGTAGTGATGAGGAGAGTGGCGTGGGAGCTGGTGTTGCGAGCGGTCAGGATCCTGACCCAGAGACGGTTGAGGACATCAGTGACTTGCAGACAGTACTTGATGATGATGATGTAGCTGATCGCACTTGGGAGCCGGGTGACGAAAGGGCTTCATCATCATCGGGAGAGTAGGGTGGCAGCTTGCCTGTGGGGCAGCATCGGAGCCAGCAAGTCGCTAGCATGGCCGGGAGTCATCAGGGTGGCAACAGTGGGAGGTAGGGAGCAAAACGTGCACGGAGTAGACCACCTGCTTCGCAGGAGCCTACCTGCTCGGGAAGTAGCGATACACGGGTTCACGGAGGCAGAGGCAGTAGTAGTAAGTTAGTGCGTAGTGTTGGGAATAAAATCACCTACTTGGCAGTGTGGTAGCTTTTTGTTAAGCCGCCAGAGGTGGTGAGCATGGCCATATGTAGAATCTGTGAGCAGAAGGTGAAGTGTGGCCAGGGTGCCAATGTTGGCACCACGGCCCTACATCAACATATGCAGCGTCACCATAAAGTTGCCTGAGAGAACCGTGGCTCTAAAGTGGTGGTCTAGCTTGCTGCAGCAACCGCTGCATTACCCAGTGGCACTCCCCCAGTTTCAGGCAGTCAAGGTTCCACTACCTCAGCCGAAAGTAGCTGTCTGTCCTTTTCACCATCTGCGGGTCCTGATGCTCCTGTTCCTCACCCTCCTACTCCTCGACAGTCATTCCGTCAGCAATCGATTACTGAAGCGATTGCCAAGAGACAACAGTATGCATGCACTCATCCAACGGCACAGAAGCTGAACGTGCTCCTGTCCAAGTTGTTGGTGCTACAGTCCCTCCCTTTCAGATAACTGATAGCTTGTGCCGAACTGAGATGGAGTCCAAAGCCGTCATTTCTTTGCCAAAAAGGCAGTAACAGCCCTGCAGACACATGTAGAACAGAAGATGGGCCAGTCCTTGAGTCCTGCACAGCCACACCAGGAACTTGGCCAGGTGACGCCGCTTCCGCCTCACGCCGTTGGTCCTGCGACAATGTCCGCCTCTGCCTCCTCATCCTCCACCGTGTCCTAAGCCTCCAATGCAGGGACAATTCACAGTGCCTCTCCAGCATACCACATGTGCAGGGCACTGCGGTGTCATGCTGTTCTGCACCTCGTTTGCCTGGGCGAACAGAGACGCACAGGGGAGGAACTGCTCCGCGTCCTTCATCAAGAAATAGAATCCTGGCCTTCTTCGCAAAATCGGAACCATGGTCACCGACAACGGGAAGAACATGGTGTCGGTGCTGCGTCAAAGAGGGCTGAGCCATGCGCCCTGCATGGCACACGTGTTCAATTTTGTTGTCAAGCTGTTCCTGAAGTCTTCCACCTATCTGCAAGACACCCCTAAAAATGGCCAGGAAACTTTGCATGCACTTCTGCCACTTGTACACCGCAAAGCACACCCTCATTAAACTGAAGAGGCAGAATGGCATCCCCCAACATAGGCTGATATGCAATGTTTCCACCCGTTGGAATTCCACCCTCCATATGTTGGACTGACTATATGAACAGAGAAAGGCCATAAACAATTTCTTTATGATCCAAGCGGACAGGAGTAGTCCCCTGTGTAACTTTGATTTCAGCCAGTGGCAGCTCATGCAAGACACCTGCCGATTGCTCAGGCTCTTTGAGGAGGCCACGTTAATTGTCAGTCGCCAGGACTATGGGATGAACAACATCATTCCACTGCTTCATGTCCTGGAACAGATGCTGGTAAATCTGGCTGGACAGGGGACTGGAGATGTGGTGCCTAGATCTCACGGCCACATGAGCCCTGTGGGGGCTGAACTGGAGGAGGAGGAAGAGGACATTAGTGCACAAGCAATGTGTAGCGAAATGGGTGGTTTTTTAAACACAGGTAACAGGAGAGGAGGAGCAGGAGCAGCCAGAGGAGCTACAGGGCAATGGGGAAGAGGAGGCAGAGGACCCAGACACATGGTGGCAGTATGCAGTGGAGATGGAGGCAAGGAGTCCCTCTGAGTCACTTGCACAAATGGCCCGATGCATGCTCACTTGCTTGTATAGTGACAGCCAAATTGTCACTATTCGGCAGAGGGATGACTTCTGGCTCTCCACCTTCACGTTTTACTGCCATGGCTGCTGGGGAGGGGTGGGGTGGCAGGAGCAGTACCAGCTCCATCAGCAGCATCCTGTATGGAGTCGCTGATGAGCAGCTTTCGTCATCCGCATAATGAAGAAACTACTCACCAGCAGCAGCAGCTAGACCTGGAGCAGGACTGAACCAGCAGGTGGTGGCATACTTGGACAGCACCCTGCCACCCCACATTGAAGATCCGCTGGACTACTGGGCAGCCAAACTGGATTTGTGGCCACAACTGACAGAGTTTGCCCTGGAAAATCTGTCCTGCTCTGCCAGTAGTGTGGCATCAGAGCGGGTGTTTAGTGCTACGGGGGCCATAGTTACCCCAAGAAGAACTCACTTTTCCACCAAAAATGTGAAGAGACTGACCTTTTGTCAAGATGAAGCAGGCGTAGATCAGCCAGGATTTCCACCCAACAATGCATAATGCATCAAACTAGATCATCCATGCTGCCTCACCCAAATTTTGACAAAAGAGACCGGTTTCTTCTGGCTACCTGCCTCAGCTACTATTCTGATGCTGTCACCCGCCTGATGCCACACATCGGATGCCAAGTGCTCCTTCTTGCACCCACCATCTTCAGTGAGTACTGGCATTGCCACCCACCTCCACACTATGTCACCTTGCCACTCTGTGGCCTCCTGATGCTGCTGTCACCTCTACACTATATTACCTTGCTACTCTGTGGCCCCATCATGCTGCTGCCACCTCCACACTATGTCACCTTGCCACTCTGTGGTCTCCTTATGCTGCTGCCACGTCTACACTATGTCACCTTGCCACTCTGTGGTCTCTTCATGCTGCTGCCACCTCCACACTATGTCACCTTGCCACTCTGTGGTCTCCTCATGCTGTTGCCACCTCCACACTATGTCACCTTGCCACTCTGTAGTCTCCTGATGATGCTGCTGCCATCTCCACACTGTCATTGCGCCACTCTGTGGCCTCATGATGCTGCTGCAACCTAAAACTCTGTCATTGTGCCACTCTCTGGCCTCCTGATGTTTCCACCACATCCACACTGTCATTGTGACACTCTGTGGCCTCCTCCTGATGCTGCTGCTGCCCCCTCAACACTGTATTTGTGCCATTCTGTGTCTCCTCATGCTTCTTCCACCTCACCACTATGTCATAGGGCCAGTCAGAGGACTTTTCATGCTGTTCCCACCCTCCCCACTTCATGATTGGGCCACTATTTTGCATTTCGGCCTGGCTGACATCATCATTTGTTTGACCCTTCTTCTGATCTGTCAGAGGGAAGAATAAATTCGATCCACAACGGATCCTGTCTGTATAGCAGCTGTAAGGCCTGTATGGTCCCATCAGAATTAGCTTGTGATTTGTTAGTCAAAAGCAGGAGTGGGTACAAAACACAGAAGACATGCAAATATTCCATTCACTTTCATCTCTGTTTTGGATCCACTCCTGTTTTTATTGGCATTAGCAATACTGATGGAATACTGACCAAATGCTGACCGAGTGAAGGCGGATGCTCCACAGACAAGCAAATAGCCAGCCAAGATCTGGAGGAGACATCTGCCGCTTCCTTCGGTAGGCGGGCAAGTAATGATGAGGAGAGTGGCGTGGGAGCTGGTGTTGTGAACGGTCAGGCTCCTGGCTCAGACACCGTTGATGAGGACATCAGTGACGTGCAGACAGTACTTGATGATGATGTAGCTGATCGCAATTGGGAGCCGGGTGACGAAGGAGCTTCATCATCATGAGGAGAAGATGGTGGCAGCTTGCCCGTGAGGTAGCGGCAGAGCCATCAAGTCGGTAGCGTGGTCAGGAGTCAGCAGGGTGGCAGCAGTGAAAGGTCAGGAGCCAAACGTGCCCGGGGTAGACCTCCCACTTTTCAGGAGTATATCTGCCCAGAAAGTAGTGGTGCAGGGGTTCACGGAGGCAGCGATGGTAGCAGTCTGTTAGTGCAGAGTGTTGGGGGTAAAATCACCTACTCTGCGGTGTGTCCATTTTTTGTTAGGCCGCCAGAGGAAGTGAACATGGCCATTTGCCGAATCTGTGGGCAGAAGGTGAAGCGTGGCCCGGGTGACAATGTTGGCACCACAGCCCTGCGTCAACATATGCAGCATCACCATAAAGTGGCCTGGGAGAACCGTGGCTCCAATGTGGTGGTCCAGCCTGCCGCAGCAACCGCTGCTTCACCCAGTGGCACGCACCCGATTTCAGGCAGTCAAGACTCCACCACCTCAGCCGAAGAAAGCTGTCTGTCCTTCCCATCATCTACCGGTCCTGATGCTCCTGCTCCTCACCCTTCTGCTCCTCATCAGTCATTCCGTCAGCAATCGATCACCGAAGTGATTACCAAGGGACAACAGTATGTGTGCACTCATCCTACGGCGCAGAAGCTAAACGTGTTCCTGGCCAAGTTGCTGGTGCTGCAGTCCCTCCCTTTTAAAATGGTGGACTCTGCACCTTTCAGAGAACTGATGGCTTGTGCCGAGTCGAGGTGGAGAGTCAAAAGCCGTCATTTCTTTTCCAAAAAGGCAGTACCAGGCCTGCACAAACATGTAGAACAGAAGGTGGGCCAGTCCTTGAGCCTGTTGGTGTCTGCCAAAGTACATGGCAGCGCCAATGTGTGGAGCTGTAACTACGGTCAGGGACAATATATGTCCTTTACGGCCCACTGGGTAAATGTGGTTACTGCCCAGCCAAACCAGCAACTTGGCCAGGTGACGCCGCTTCCGCCTCCCCGTTCTCACACCGTTGGTCCAGCAAAAAATGTTCGCCTATTCATCCTCCACCGTGTCTTCAGCCACCACTGCAGGGACAATTCACCGTGCTTCTCCAACATACCACATGTGCTGGGCACAGCGGTGTCACGCTGTTCTACACCTCGTTTGCCTGGGCGAACTGAGTCACACAGGGAAGAAACTGCTCTGTGCCCTTCATCAAGAAATTGAATCCTGGAATTCTCGGCGACAAATCAAAATCAGAATCATGGTGACCGAGAGCGAGAAGAACATGGTGTCGGCACTGCGTCAAGGAGGGCTGAGCAATTCGCCCTGCATGGCGCACATGTTCAATAGGGTTGTCAAGCGGTTCCTGAAGTCTTCCACCCATCTGCAAGACATCCTAAAAATGGCCAGGAAACTTTAGATGAACTTTAGCCACTCGTACACCGCCAAGCACACCCTCCTTGAGCTGCAGCAGCAGAACGGCGTCTCCCAACATAGGCTGATATGCGACGTTTACACTCGTTGGAATTCCACCCTCCATATGTTGGACCGACTATACGAACAGAGAAAGGCCATAAACGATTTCTTAATGATCCAAGCGGTCAGGAGTACTCCCCTGTGTAACTTTGATGTTAGCCAATGGCAGCTCATGTGTGACACCTGCCTTTTGCTCAGGCCCTTTGAGGATGCCACGTTATTTGTCAGCCACCAGGACTACGAAATGAACAATGTCATTCCACTGATGGAACAGATGCTGGTAAATCTGGCTGGTCAGGGGACTGGAGACGTGACGCCTACATCTCACGTCCATATGAGCCCTGTGGTGGCTGAACTGGAGGAGGAGGAGGACATTGGAGTACAAGCAATGTGAAATGGGTGTTTTTTCTACACAGCTGACAGGAGAGGAGGAGCACGAGCAGTCGAAAGAGAAAAAAAGAGATGAGGAATTGAGGAAAACGAGGCAGATGACCCAAACACACCGTGGCAGTATGCAGTGGAGATGGAGGCAGGGAGTCCCTCCGAGTCACTTGCGCAAGTGGCCTGCTGCAGGCTCACTTGCTTGGGTAGTGACAGCCGAATTGTCAATATTTGACAGAGGGATGAATTGTGACTCTCCACGTTGTTGCACCCTGTCTTCCAGTCCAAAATGGGGGCCTTTTTTACACCCGCTGAGAGAGAGGACAAACTGAACTACTATAGAGACATCCATTGTAGTCAGTTGGCCGCTGCCTATCTGCGTCATCGTCCATCCTCTCTCAGGTTTGACCGGGGGGCCCTCTGCGCTCTTGTTCCACTGCTATGGCTGCTCTGGCAGCGTGGGGGGATAGGAGCAGTACCAGCTCCATCAGCAGCAGCTTGAGTCTAGAGTTGATAGAGGAAGGGCAAAATAATCAGTGACGTCAACACAGACTTACTGCTGACACCCTCTCCACTCTTTCAGGGGGTCTCTACTTGTATAAGCATTTAATAGAACAGGTTCTGTAGACATCTATGTGGAATCAGCTGACGAGGGTATAAAAGAAGTGCGCTCTTTCATGCTACAGTAGGATCTTGGGCCTCTGCACAGTTCTTTATACCTGACGCTAACATCGAACTGTAAGACTGAGTTCACACTTGAGTTATTTGGTCAGTTTTGGCCCCGTAAGTGCCCAAATAAGTGAAGTGAGGTGAGCGACACCTGTCATGTGCATGTCATACTTACTCACAGTATTGTTTCACTACCACAGCAGACTCCCTATGGTACTGCAGGGCACAGTGTTCTACACCACTATAAAGGCTCTCTGCAGTCAGGAAATAGCTGTTTTTTAACGTGCTTCACCGCGATAAATTCGGATTGAATCAAATCTTTTGGGAAAATTTGGCGTAGCGGGCGTGTTAAGGGAAATATTAATTATTGATATTTTGGATAATACCAATAATTTATATTCATAAATAGGCGTGAGTCGTCTATTGATGACTCTGCCTATTTATACCTAAAATAGTTTTACTCTCTCTTAATTATGTTAGCTAGCTAATTGTCTAACTAATTACTTCTGTTGCCTATACACTATACTGAACTAAACTACGTGCGAATCACTGCTACTATACTACGGCGGTCACTAAAAACACTATACACTGTATTATGAATAATAAAGTATTTATTACACAATAGCAAGTATACAGTCTAATAATATGCTATATCTATAGATCAATGGTTATAAATATATATACACATATAGACGCACACACCGCAATACAATAATAGCACTACAATAAACACAATACAAACCTAACTACACTACACAATTTCCAATTCCACCCCACACACTATGTATACATTACAGTTACATACACATGTTATATCAGCAACCAACCCGCCTGACTACTCACTGTCGCGACGGGGTAACAATCAACAGTGAAGCAGTAAAGAGGTCACTGCTGCAAGAGTAGAATGTCAGGGCACGGGTTAACAAAAGAAAAAATTAACACCTGAGGGTATTACAGGGATGCAAGGGTTAAACCAGGGTTGGTAAAGCAGCTTCCTGGAGACAGATGCCGGTCGGGACCTTCTAGCGCAGCGCATCGCTCCGGTGCTCTCTTTTTCTGGGAGGTGGGTGTGAGGGTTGGGGGTCATTTCTGAGTGCCGGCTGCGCTCTCCATCTGGGGGATGAAGGGGAAGCTGGTCTTCTCCTGAGTGCAGTGCTGCTGGGGTATTTAAACCCTGTGGCACTCGCTCCCGTTCTCCCACGCTACAGGCCTGCGCACGCACGCACGCCTGCAGCCAGGTCCACGTAGGCTGGCATGGTGATATGATGTCACCGCACCAGCCCGCGCTCCCAGGCAGGGGGATCCTTTGTTGATCCTCCTGCCTGTGGAGATATCGCATACCCCTGGCGCTGTAATTACAGAGCCAGAAGTAAGCGGCACACAGGGACAGGGAAGCTCTTTGTTCCTGTCCCTGTTATGCATAACATCTCCGGCTCTGCCAGACTGGGGAGGCAGCCACACCTCCAGCACGAACTGCAGAGAAAAAAAAGGGGGTCAGTCAGCACATCCCAAAGCGCAGGGGCACGTTGCTATGGCTGAGAACAAGACTGTTAAACAAAACAAGCAATGCAACAGCTCACTGCAAACCAAATAAAGTACAAAATTGCATCATAATTGCAAATGCTGAACTAATAAGTTAGAGATACTTGGCAAATCGTTTTGTACAAAATTATTTGAGCCCGTCTGCCGCACGTCAAGGCAATCTCTAGTTAGACGGGTTCCTAACACTAAATATACCTGTTATGTGCCATAGCGGCTATCATATAATTCAGAAAGTGCAGGTTCCACTTACATGCTGGATCCGCCTGAATTTCTGTCATTTTCGGTGCCAAAATGGCCTCCATTATATCCAGGGAAAGCAGTTACCAGCATGCACGCCGGGCCCACTCCACCCCACCCCTGGCGCCACATGGTCACCAAGGACTGCAATGAGAGTCCACACACTATCTCTTTCCTGGTGCCAACCTACTAGCAGCAGGATTATGCCGGAACTGCCGTAGAAGGGCAGCCTAAAGGGGGCAAAAATAACAGACCATTGATATAGCAAAATGTATATCCATGACACATAATTACATGACCAAAACACGAAAGGCAAGTGACAGTTCACTGTGAGGATCTGGAACATAACAAGTATAGCGAGCAGAATTTCATCAACCCAGTTTTTAAATGACATGAACCGGTACACTATGTTCAGAAGCAGCCGAAGCTGCGCCGATACGAAACAAATGACCTGCAATTAACAAAAGGTTAGTTCCTGAATTGGCCAACAATATGCGGATAAACTACAGGAACTAGTGGTAGGTTGTGGTGGCTCACTAGCAAGTAGTTAAGGTATGGTGCTGCAAGCTCATATAGAGGGAATCACCCCACCCTCTCTTACGAGATACCCACCCTTCTTTCTCTATCAAATCCGAATAATTGTATCAAACTCTAGGATTCCTATGAAACTTTCAAGATTCCTCACATTTATTATTTATTGTTTTACATTTTTATATTGATATTTTAATCTTGAAAATTTGTTTAATAATATTTTATTATAAAAAGTCATTTTATAAGTGTTAGCAATCAGATATCAAGTTTATATTTCACATAATGATATATCACACCAATTGGGACATCTGGGCCAAAAAACGCATGTGTCCCCAAAAAAACGCATAAAAAACGCATGGAAACTGCAAGAAGGAAAAAAAATAAAATAAAATTAAGGCTGTATAGAATTATCCCCTGATTATGTGGGAGGATTCCCTGGCCAACTGGGAGTAGCATGAACAGGTGTCCGAGATTTGGGAAGCAATTAAAGGAATGGATAAAAATGGAGGCAGAGCAGGCAGACACTTGACCACTGAGGAAGGGAGAGTGAATCTAATCGTAACGCGTATGGTGAAACAAGTGATGTACCTGCATTGAAAAGCCTCCGATAATACTGTATGGCCATACAGAAGAAAATCTCTACAGTAAAGGTGCACCAAAGGAAATTGCGGAACAGAGTGGCAACTCCCGCGATCTTTGGAACTCCCGTGAAATGTAAACCAGCTTGCTGTATGGAGCGACTGAATAAGCCGGCAAATATTTAAAGCTCCATTGAAGCAATAGGCAGACAACAGAAGTTAGACGGTAAGCCAAACATCGATTTAAAGTTTTCTTCAATCCAAAGCTCATATCAAGCTTAAAAGGATATGCTATAAGAGACTTTTCACATTATCAGGATTCCTGTGGACACTTTATGAACATATTGCGCTCCCAGTGAATACACCTACAACATTTTCAGTGACATTCAGTTTCCCAAATTGGGATAGAGCGCTAGAAGATAATACCCCCTCTTCCCAAATAACAGCATATACTTGAAGTTTTTTGGTGTGATATATATTATTGAATTTATCGACACTATTGAGTCATATGAATATAGTGTCGATCATATCTACCATAATATATGTGACTCTAATGTTGTATATTATTGCTACATTGTTCTTATAAATTTTATTACTTGTATTTTATGGGGATTTAATAAATATTTTCTGCACATGTCAATCTGGTTGCCAAGTGTATGAGTGCTCGCTCATTATTCTAAAACTACAGGAACATTTGAATATTCAAAGGTGCGGCCCCCAACCTAAACAAGGGGGAAACAGCCGGCTCAGCTTCGATAAACTACAGCCATTCATGTAATGCCTTCACCGTGCGCCACTTATTACCGGTGGTAAATACTAGACCCCTACCGGTTCCCCCGGCCGGGGCATCTTGCAAGCTTCTAAGGTAAGGGTATAGCAAGAGCTACTGCAGCGCAACTGAATCTTCTGAAAGTAATTTATAGATGTAGTGGCAAAGGTAAACTCACCCGGCCTGAGGAACCCATAGAAAGCCAAGTACAAGGATGTTTTAATTAGTAAGCTGATATGCCGACCAAATGGTTTATTCTGCAACATGTCTGATAAAGACCTAACCATGCTGCCAGAAAGGCTGCCGAGTGGGTCGTTTCTTAACGGACTCCTTCTGAATACCCTTCAATAACACCTTATCGGGATGGGCTGAGAACAGAGACGGTTGATCAGGATACTGGCAATACCAATAATGTTGAATACCAGCGAGGTACAGTTTAATAGTGCTATGGGCCAAATGTAGATGAGAGTGGCAAAAGGCAACAAATGCGAGTAGGTAAGTTATAGGCCCTTGTGCCGCAGGCGAGTAAGTATAGCATTAAGACGGCGCAGACCGGCAGCTCCCTTGGTCATGCGCTGCCTGCCACAGCTCCCTCCTCATGCGTCGCCTGCCCCGCCTGCCCTTGCTCCTTGCTCATGCGCCGCCTGCCTCGGAGGAGGGAGCTGCGGCAGGCGGGGCAGGCGGCGCATGACCGAGGAAGCTGCCGGTCTGCGCCGTCTTAATGCTATACTTATGGTACTACAGTAAGTACCAAACAGAGCGTATACATTTAGATATAGATCGGATTGAATGTATTTAACAGTTGCGGGGCCCAGTGTATTAGAGTAGAGTCACTTCACCGGGCCCCGCCATGAGTGTCTCCGCAGATCCCCCATAAGTGTCATCCACAGAGCCCCATCAGTGTCATCCACAGATCCCCCATCAGTGTCATCCACAGATCCCCCATCAGTGTCACCCACAGATCCCCCATCAGTGTCACCCACAGATTACCCATCAGTGTCACCCACAGATCCCCCATCAGTGTCACCCACAGATCCCCCATCAGTGTCACCCACAGATCCCCATCAGTGTCACCCACAGATCCCCCATCAGTGTCATCCACAGATCCCCCATAACAGTGCATCATCCACAGATCCCCCATAACAGTGCATCATCCACAGATCCCCCATAACAGTGCGTCATCCACAGATCCCCCATAACAGTGCGTCATCCACAGATCCCCCATAACTGTGCGTCATCCACAGATCCCCCCATAACAGTGCGTCATCCACAGATCCCTCATAACAGTGCGGCATCCACAGACCACCATTAGTTCCAAACCTCCCAAAAGCACACCTTTTGGTTCAAAATATTTTTTTCTTATTTTCCTCCTCAAAAACCTAGGTGCGTCTTATCATCAGGTGTGTCTTATAAAGCGAAAAATACGGTATGTTGTTAAGACAGCCAAACGAACCTCCTCACAAATGACATTATCTGTTTCGAACCAGATTTAACCTACATAAGGATGTCAGACACTTTTTTTTTCTTCGTTTTATATTTAACTGACCTTACCCTGGGCCTACTCGTGACCTCTTTAAAGAACCCGTGCTACCTAAAGCCTGTAACGTGACCAGCTTCCGAAAGCGTGCCAGTAGCTGTGGATATCGAAACCGTGCCTATATCCTGCGCCAATCAACTAATAACCATGGCTATGATCCTGTCAGGACCAACATTGCTGCTAAGTTGCATGTTGTAATCGTGACCGGACCGCTGAGACCACACTGCCTGTGGCCATTACAGGCTTACTAGCCTTATACCTGTCATAGTAACAGGGTTCGTAATCTCGCACCTGTCGTGACAGGACTTATGATCGTGCCTGTAGTCGTGACAGGACTCGTAACCTCATGTCTATAGTCGTGACAGACTTTGTAATATCGTGCCTGCAGTCGTCATAGGACTCATAACCTCATGTCTGTAGTCGTGACAGACTTCTTAATATCGTGCCTGCAGTCGTGATAGGACTCGTGCACTCGTATGGAGATTGAGAGAGGGTGAGCATACCCGTATAAAAACCGTTAACTAAGCCGTTGAGCATGAACTGTACCGAAGTTGGGTCTGGTTGAGCGGCTAAGTGACAACTAAGGAGTTTCACATTCACCACGCTTAGTCATGCAGGATTATTGCCCTTTTGAGGGCAAGAAACTCGGGGGTGGGCCCTAAAGCAATAGCACACAAATGCAACAATCTACACTGGCTGTAGTGGCACGCAGAATAATTGAAATTGTTACAAATTTGTGGTTTACCTAAATATTTAATTGGCCAACCCAACTTATCCACCCCGGAGACTACCCTGCTAACTGACGGGCCCGGAACAGCACTAGACTGGAAATGGTTCCGTTGTGTAGTTAATATTAGAACACCACCCAGCAGTATGGCGTAGGAGTTACAAAGCTTACAGGTTGGGGCTTTAAGTCCCACAAAATGGTGACAAAATAGCTCCGTATCAATAATAGACCAATCCACGGTATGCTGACACTGAGCAAGAGCAGCTGCTGCCTAAGACGAAAATGAGCGGTGATAGTCGTAGAATGCAGTACCACCATATTTGTATGCCAATTCTACCACTTAAAACATATAGAGGTCTAATTCCTCCCTCCTAAGGGGGCCAAGCGTACAACCCACGTCCCCAAACAAGCTAAAGGCCAACATCAACTCTGCAATATTGAGCCTTCTATTCAATCTAGTGTCACCAGGAGCATAAACTGGTGTCGGTGTCTGCCCCATCAAGCCAGAAGCAGCAGTACTGGCTAGGACTGTCCAGTCTAGCCTTGAATGTCAGACATTGAAAAAGTCATCGTATAAATGACGTAAATAAGTGAAGTCTGGATGGTATTCATGGATACCAGTTCCTGGCTTGATGCAGTCAAATCCGTAGAGAAGACGGTAAAGTACTGCCTTTCTAGCTGAGGCTGAGAACGGATTCCTCCTAACTAATTCTGCATTTAATTACGGGAAGGTCCATGACCTCAACGATGATAACAGCACCTTGTACTGATTGCAGATCACCACTGTCGCGAGAGGAGGATGAGCCCTCAGCGAGAAACTCTTGAGACTTCTTTACTAAAAGAGATAAATAAATCAAGAGACCAAACTAGCACCCTAATTGACAAGCACCATGCAGACCCTGAATAACAATATACCTACACCTTAGTATGAATGATGTAAAGACAACCACCACGTACAACCGAGACTAAATACACGTCAAATATAGTCGTGAACCACTATACCCCGACCCTGTAGACGTGACAGGACTAATGACCGTGGACTAGGACTACAGTCGTGGAAGCTTACCATGCTGAGCCTGTAGTCGTGACGGAACTAGAAATCGAGTCTGAAGATGTGACAGATGTATCAATGCTGCTCCTGTAGTCGTGACAGGACTACAAATAGAGTCTGTAGACGAGACAGACCTTGGAATGTTGCCTGTAGTCTTGACAGGACTTCACATTGAGTCTGTAGTCGTGACAGACATTGCACTGTTGCCTGTAATCGTGACCGGACTAGTAAACTAGTCTGTAGTTGTGACAGACATAGCCCTGTTGCCTGTAATCGTGACAGGACTAGTAATCGAGTCTGTAGTCATGACAGACATAGCCCTGTTGCCTGAAGTCGTGACAGAACTTGAAATCAAGTCTGTAGTCGTGACAGACATTGTATCGTTGCCTGTAGTCTTGACAGGACTTGAAATCGAGTCTGTAGTCGTGACAGACATTGCATCGTTTGCCTGTAGTCGTGACAGGACTTGAAATCGAGTCTGTAGTCATGACAGGACTTGAAATCGAGTCTGTAGTCGTGACAGACATTGCATTGTTTGCCTGTAGTCATGACAGGACTTGAAATCGAGTCTGTAGTCGTGACAGACATTGCCCCATTGCCTGTAGTCGTGACAGGACTTAAAATCGAGTCTGTAGTCGTGACAGACATTGCTCCATTGCCTGTAGTCGTGACAGGACATAAAATCGAGTCTGTAGTCATGACAGACATTGCCCCATTGCCTGTAGTTGTGACAGGACTTAAAACTGAGCCTGTAGTCGTGACAGACCTTGCATATAAAAATATATACAGTACAGACCAAAAGTTTGGACACACCTTCTCATTCAAAGAGTTTTCTTTATTTTCATGACTATGAAAATTGTAGATTCACACTGAAGGCATCAAAACTATGAATTAACACATGTGGAATTATATACATAACAAACAATTGTGAAACAACTGAAAATATGTCATATGCTAGGTTCTTCAAAGTAGCCACCTTTCGCTTTGATTACTGCTTTGCACACTCTTGGCATTCTCTTGATGAGCTTCAAGAGGTAGTCCCCTGAAATGGTCTTCCAACAGTCTAGAAGGAGTTCACAGAGATGCTTAGCACTTGTTGGCCCTTTTGCCATCACTCTGCGGTCCCGCTCACCCCAAACCATCTCCACAGGTCCGGTGACTGAGGAGGCCAGGTCATCTGGGGCAGCACCCCATCACTCTCCTTCATGGTCAAATAGCCCTTACTTTCAAAGAGGTAGTCCCCTGAAATGGTTTTCACTTCACAGGTGTGCCCTGTCAGGTTTAATAAGTGGGATTTCTTGCCTTATAAATGGGGTTGGGACCATCAGTTGCGTTGAGGAGAAGTCAGGTGGATACACAGCTGATAGTCCTACTGAATAGACTGTTAGAATTTGTATTATGGCAAGAAAAAAGCAGCTAAGTAAAGAAAAACGAGTGGCCATCTTTACTTTAAGTAATGAAGGTCAGTCAGTCAGCTGAAAAATTGGGAAAACTTTGAAAGTAAGGGCTATTTGACCATGAAGGAGAGTGATGGGGTGCTGCGCCAGATGACCTGGCCTCCACAGTCAACGGACCTGAACCCAATCAAGATGGTTTGGTGTGAGCTGGACCGCAGAGTGAAGGCAAAAGGGCCAACAAGTGCTAAGCATCTCTGGGAACTCCTTCAAGACTGTTGGAAGACCATTTCAGGGGACTACCTCTTGAAGCTCATCAAGAGAATGCCAAGAGTGTGCAAAGCAGTAATCAAAGCAAAAGGTGGCTACTTTAAAGAACCTAGAATATTACATATTTTCTGTTGTTTCACACTTGTTTGTTATGTATATAATTCCACATGTGTTAATTCATAGTTTTGATGCCTTCAAAGTCATGAAAATAAAGAAAACTCTTTGAATGAGAAGGTGTGTCCAAACTTTTGGTCTGTACTGTATATATATATATATATATATTTTTTATAATATTTTTTTTTGTAATAATTTTTTTTTTTTTAAGCGTATACCTTAACCCCTTAAGGACTCAGCCCTATTTCACCTTAAGGACTTGGCCATTTTTTGCAAATCTGACCAGTGTCACTTTAAGTGCTGATAACTTTAAAACGCTTTGACTTACCCAGGCCGTTCTGAGATTGTTTTTTCGTCACATATTGTACTTCATGACACTGCTAAAATTGGGTCAAAAAAGTACATTTTTTTACATAACAAAATACCATATTTACCAAAAATTTAGAAGAATTAGCAAATTTCAAAGTTTCAAAGTTTCAAAGTTTCAGTTTCTCTACTTCTGTAATACATAGTAATACCCCCAAAAATTGTGATGACTTTACATTTCCCATATGTCTACTTCATGTTCGTAGCATTTTGGGAATGATATTTTATTTTTTGGGGATGTTACAAGGCTTAGAAGTTAAGAAGCAAATCTTGAAATTTTTCAGAAATTTACAAAAACCCAATTTTTAGGGACCACTACAGGTCTGAAGTCACTTTGCGAGGCTTACATAATAGAAACCGCCCAAAAATGACCCCATTCTATAAACTACACCCCTCAAGGTATTCAGAACTGATTTTACAAACTTTGTTAACCCTTTAGGTGTTGCACAAGAGTTATTGGCAAATGGGGATGAAATTTGAGAATTTCATTTTTTTGCCTAATTTTCAATTTTAACCCATTTTTTCCACCAACAAAGCAAGGGTTAACAGCCAAACAAGACTGTATCTTTATTGCCCTGACTCTGACGTTTACAGAAACACCCCATATGTGGCCGTAAACTACTGTACGGGCACACAGTAGGGCGTAGAGGGAAAGGTGCGCCGTTTTGGAAGCCAGATTTTGATGGACTGTTTTTTTGACACCATGTCCCATTAGAAGCCCCCCTGATGCACCCCTAGAGTAGAAACTCCGTAAAAGTGACCCCATCTAGGAAACTACACCCATCAAGGTATTCAAAACTGATTTTACAAACTTTGTTAACCCTTTAGGTGTTGAACAAGATTTATTGGAAAATAGAGATACAATTTCAATATTTAACTTTTTTGGCAGATTTTCCATTTTAATATTTTTTTTCCAATTACAAAGCAAGGGTTAACAGCCAAACAAAACTCATTATTTATGGCCCAGATTCTGTAGTTTACAGAAACACCCCATATGTGGTCGTAAACCGCTGTACGGGCACACGGCAGGGCACAGAAGGAAAGGAATGCCATACTGTTTTTGGAAGGCAGATTTTGCTGGACTGTTTTTTTTTGACACCATGTCCCATTTGAAGCCCCCCTGATGCACCCCCAGAGTAGAAACTCCAAAAATTGACCCCATTTTAGAAACTACGGGGTAGGGTGGCAGTTTTGTTGGTACTAGTTTAGGGTACATATGATTTTTGGTTGCTCTATATTACACTTTTTTGTGCGGCAAGGTAACAAGAAATAGATTTTTTGGCACTTTTTTTTTTTGTTATTTACAACATTCATCTGACAGGTTAGATCATGTGGTAATTTTATAGAGCAGGTTGTCACGGATGCGGCGATACCTAATATGTATACAATTTTTTTTATTTATGTAAGTTTTACACAATGATTTCATTTTTAAAACAAAAAAAATGTTTTAGTGTCTCCATAGTTTTTTCAGTTTTTGGGCGATTATCTTAAGTAGGGTCTCATTTTTTGCGGGATGAGATGACGGTTTGATTGGCACTATTTTGAGGTGCACATGACTTTTTGATCGCTTGCTATTACACTTTTTGTGACGTAAGATGACAAAAAATGGCTTTTTTTACACCGTTTTTATTTTTATTTTTTTACGGTAGTCACCTGAGGGGTTAGGTCATGTGATATTTTTATAGAGCCGGTCGATACGGATGTGGAGATACCTAATATGTATACTTTTTTTTATTTATTTAAGTTTTACACAATGATTTCACAAAATCATGTTTTAGTGTTTCCATAGTCTGAGAGCCATAGTTCTTTCAGTTTTTGGGAGATTATCTTGGGTAGGGTATGATTTTTGCGGGATGAGATGACGGTTTAATTGGTACTATTTTGGCGTACATGCGACTTTTTTGATCACTTATATTACCTTTTTTGGGAAGTAAGGTGGGCAAAATTTAAATTTCCTAATAGTTTTTATTTTTTTATTTTTATGGCGTTCACCGTGCGTGGAAATTAACATGACCGTTTTATAGATCAGGTAGTTATGTACGCGGTGATACCAAACATGTGTAGGGAATTTTATTTTTTTCATTTTTAATCAGTGATAAATGTGTTTTTTGATTTTTACTTTTTTTTCACTTTTTTTAACTTTTTTTTTGACCCAGACCCACTTGGTTCTTGAAGATCCAGTGGGTCTGATGTCTGTATAATACAGTACAGTACAATATATATTGTACTGTACTGTATTTTACTTACACTTTGTCTGAACAGATCTCTGCCTTTAGCACAGATCTGTTCAGCTCCATGGACAGCAGGATGCCTGAGACGGCGTCCTGTTGCAATGGGAACTTTCCCCGTCTGCTCAGTACTGGTCAGAACTTCGCAGACGGGGAAGGGTAAGAAGGGGGGCTCTCTGGGGGCTGTCTGGGGGCTCTCTCCCTCTCCATCGGGGGGCTGCAAAGGCACTGCAGCCCCCTGATGGGAGAGGGAGGGAGCTACCTCTTACGGTTAACTTTTTCCATACAGCGGTCCGTACGGACCGCTGTATGGAAAGGGTTAAACGGCTGACATCGCATCACCGATGTCAGCCGTTTATACCAGGGTGTCAGCAATGTGCTGACACCCTGGTATATCCACTAGAAGCCAACGAATTTTCAAGGGGAGGCGGGCGGGGGATCGCGATCCCGCCTGCCGCACCGCCCGCCTCCCGCAACACTCCACCGCCTGCGACACTTCCCCCCCCCCCCCGCACCACCCGCCGGCATAAAATCGTGCAGGGGTGCAGGGGGGGTGAAAAATCTTTATTTTAGGCACTCAAAAGTTTCTAATCCCCGCGGTCAGGGACCGCGGGGATCAGAAACTGCAAAAAGCGCAGCAAACCGCAGGTCTGAATTGACCTGCGGTTTGCGGCGATCGCCGATACAGGGGGGTCACATGACCCCCCCTGGCGTTGTCACAGGATGCCGGCTGAATGATTTCAGCCGGCATCCCGTTCCCATTAACCCCCGCGGCGTCAGAATCTGCATTTAAAGTTAGGACGTACCGGTACGCCCTGAGTCCTTAAGGACTCGGGAAATAGGGGTTACCGATACGCCCTGCGTCCTTAAGGGGTTAATGGAAATGCCATGACAGTGGGCCCGACTGCAGATACCAACTAGCCCAGTTGCCTGTAGTCATGACAGGACTTGAAATAGAGTCTGTAGTCGTTACAGACATTGCATCATTTGCCTGTAGTCGTGACTGGACTTGAAATCGAGCCTGTAGTCGTGACAGACCCTGTGTATAAAAATAAAACTATATATTATTATATTTTTTTTTTAAGACATATACCTTAATGGAAATGCCATGACAGTGGGCCTCACTGCAGGTACCAACTAGCCCCATACGTGAACAGTAGAACTACTAGAAGCGCCAACAGGCAATCTAGTGCCTGTGGAGGAGGTGTAAAAATGGCGCACCCGTGATAAAACACAGTCTAACCCTCTGCCCAGCAGCATGCGTAAATAGTATAACAAACAAGGCCCCTACCATACCTACCTTTGAATACAGGTAGACAAGATAACAAAAGAACTGCAGCACACACCTAGTGTAGCTGATTGTACTACTGAAATGAAGGAAAATCAACTTATTATGTGAAAGTAGTAGTCAACTATGATAACCAACCAGAAAACGCACCATTATAATATAACCATTATTAATTGCATAGCTTTATTTCCTTTTCTCCTTTTAATTTATTTTTATTTTTTTCAGTATTAAACGGACTTGTGGGCCCCAGGCCCCCCAGCAACAAACAGTTAAACACATAGAACATAACGAGCAGCACTTAGATGTGCTGGCGAAGCTGCAGAGCTGCGCAGCGAAAAATGACCAGCAGATGGCGCCCGCACACCCCGACCGCTGCGACACGCACTGGGAGGGGCCGAGCACGCCGGCTGTGAGCCCAGTGCGCGCCGCTCGAGACAGGAACGAAACTGAAATTAAGCACCGCCAACCCTGCCCCCTGGATAACAGCTATGATCGTAACATGTCCCAGGCTGCCAGCAAGCCCCAGCAGTCTTCGTCCTACCAGTTGTAGTAGCGCCTGATGTGGAAAAACGCCGAACCACCAGTAGTGCACACAGAACCTGATGGTAACCCAGCCGAACCAGAAGTGCCTGTAACGTCGACGTACCGCACCTGTGGCTGTGTGCCTGCTGGTATAAATAGGCTGTAGGGCCCCGCCTCCCCTCTCACAAACACAGCAATATACAATTGCTTAACATACATATATATATATATATATATATATATATGTATACCCAATATAAACCTGGGGCACATTATATAAATATATATACAGATGTATGCAATAACTGGGGCATACATACATCTATCTATATATACCCAGACATACCTGTGGCAATGCATGGCCACAACCTGGGGGAATGAATGGACAGTAATAAGCCCACATATATATATATCTGGGGGAAAGCCCATATATACATACAGTACAGACCAAAAGTTTGGACACACCTTCTCATTCAAAGAGTTTTCTTTATTTCCATGACTATGAAGGCATCAAAACTATGAATTAACACATGTGGAATTATATACATAACAAACAAGTGTGAAACAACTGAAAATATGTCATATTCCAGGTTCTTCAAAGTAGCCACCTTTTGCTTTGATTACTGCTTTGCACACTCTTGGCATTCTCTTGATGAGCTTCAAGAGGTAGTCCCCTGAAATGGTCTTCCAACAGTCTAGAAGGAGTTCCCAGAGATGCTTAGCACTTGTTGGCCCTTTTGCCATCACTCTGCGGTCCCGCTCACCCCAAACCATCTCGATTGGGTTCAGGTCCGGTGACTGAGGAGGCCAGGTCATCTGGGGCAGCACCCCATCACTCTCCTTCATGGTCAAATAGCCCTTACTTTCAAAGTTTTCCCAATTTTTCGGCTGACTGACTGACCTTGATTTCTTAAAGAAATAATGGCCACTTGTTTTTCTTTATTTAGCTGCTTTTTTATTGCCATAATACAAATTCTAACAGTCAATTCAGTAGGACTATCAGCTGTGTATCCACCTGACTTCTTCTCAACGCAACTGATGGTCCCAAACCCATTTATAAGACAAGAAATCCCACTTATTAAACCTGACAGGGCACAACTGTGAAGTGAAAACCATTTCAGGGGACTACCTCTTGAAGCTCATCAAGAGAACGCCAAGAGTGTGCAAAGCAGTAATCAAAGCAAAAGGTGGCTACTTTGGAGAACCTAGAATATGACATATTTTCAGTTGCTTCACACTTGTTTGTTATATATATAATTCCACATGTGTTAATTCATAGTTTTGATGCCTTCAGTGTGAATCTACAATTTTCATAGTCATGAAAATAAAGAAAACTCTTTGAATGAGAAAGTGTGTCCAAACTTTTGGTCTGTACTGTACATATATATATATATATATATACAGATGTATGCAATATACTGGGCATACACACATCTATATATATATATCTACCCATACCTGGGCCCATACCGGCCAATATATACATGGCCATACAGGGAATATATATCCCTATTGTCCATATAAGGGGGTCCATATATATACATATATACACATATCAATGAAGGGGCAGATACATACAGTTGCAAGAAAAAGTATGTGAATCCTTTGGAATGATATGGATTTCTGCCAAAATTGGTCATAAAATGTGATCTGATCTTCATCTAAGTCACAACAATAGACAATCACAGTCTGCTTAAACTAATAACACACAAATAATTAAATGTTACCATGTTTTTATTGAACACACCATGTAAACATTCACAGTGCAGGTGGAAAAAGTATGTGAACCCTTGGATTTAATAACTGGTTGAACCTCCTTTGGCAGCAATAACTTCAACCAGAAGTTTCCTGTAGTTGCAGATCAGACGTGTACAACGGTCAGGAGTAATTCTTGACCATACCTCTTTACAGAACTGTTTCAATTCAGCAATATTCTTGGGATGTCTGGTGTGAATCACTTTCTTAAAGTCATGCCACAGCATCTCAATCGGGTTGAGGTCAGGACTCTGACTGGGCCACTCCAGAAGGCGTATTTTCTTCGGTTTAAGCCATTCTGTTGTTGATTTACCTCTATGCTTTGGGTCGTTGTCCTGTTGCAACACCCATCTTTTGTTGAGCTTCAGCTGGTGGACAGATGGCCTTAAGTTCTCCTGCAAAATGTCTTGATAAACTTGGGAATTCAGTTTTCCTTCGATGATAGCAATCCATCCAGGCCCTGATGCAGCAAAGCAGCCTCAAACCATGATGCCCCCACCACCATACTTCACAGTTGGGATGAGGTTTTGATGTTGTGTGCTGTGCCTCTTTTTATCCATACATAGTGTTGTGTGTTTCTTCCAAACAACTCAACTTTGGTTTCATCTGTCCACAGAACATTTTGCCAGTATTGCTGTGGAACATCCAGGTGCTCTTGTGCAAACTGTAAACGTGCAGCAATGTTTTTTTTGGACAGCAGTGGTTTCCTCTGTGGTATCATCCCATGAAATCCATTCTTGTTTAGTGTTTTACGGGGATGTTAGCATATGCCAGAGACTTTTGTAAGTCTTTAGCTGACACTCTAGAATGCTTCTTCACCTCATTGAGCAGTCTGCGCTGTGCTCTTGCAGTCATCTTTACAGGATGGCCACTGCTAGGGAGATGGCCACTACTAGGGAGAGTAGCAGCAGTGCTGAACTTTCTCCATTTATAGACAATTTGTCTTACCGTGGACTGATGAACAAGGCTTTTGGAGATACTTTTATAACTCTTTCCAGCTTTATGCAAGTCAACAATTCTTAATCGTAGGTCTTCTGAGAGCTCTTTTGTGCAAGGCATCATTCACATCAGGCAATGATTCTTGTGAAAAGCAAACCCAGAACTGGTGTGGGTTTTTTATAGGGCAGGGCAGCTGTAACCAACACCTCCAATCTCATCTAATTGATTGGACTCCAGTTGGCTGACACCTCACTCCAATTAGCTCTTGGAGATGTCATAAGTCTAGGGGTTCACATACTTTTTCCACCTACACTGTGAATGTTTACATGATGTGTTCAATAAAAACATGGTAACATTTAATTATTTGTGTGTTATTAGTTTAAGCAGACTGTGAGTGTCTATTGTTGTGACTTGGATGAAGATCAGATCATATTTTATGACCAATTTTGTGCAGAAATCCATATCATTCCAAAGGGTTCACATACTTTTTCTTGCAACTTTTTCTTAACTGTGAAGTATGGTGGTGGGGGCATCATGGTTTGGGGCTGCTTTGCTGCGTCTGGGCCTGGACGGATTGCTATCATCGAAGGAAAAATTAATTCCCAAGTTTATCAAGACATTTTGCAGGCGAACTTAAGGCCATCTGTCCACCAGCTGAAGCTCAACAGAAGATGGGTGTTGCAACTGGACAACTACCCAAAGCATAGAAGTAAATCAACATCAGAATGGCTTAAACCGAAGAAAATACGCCTTCTGGAGTGGCCCAGTCAGAGTCCTGACCTCAACCCGATTGAGATCCTGTGGCATGACCTCAAGAAAGCGATTCACACCAGACATCCCAACAATATTGCTGAACTGAAACAGTTCTGTAAAGAGGAATGGTCAAGAATTACTCCTGACCGTTGTTCACGTCTGATCTGCAACTACAGGAAATGTTTGGTTGAAGTTATTGCTGCCAAAGGAGGTTCAACCAGTTATTAAATCCAAGGGTTCACATACTTTTTCCACCTGCACTGTGAATGTTTACATGGTCTGTTCAATAAAAACATGGTAACATTTAATTCTTTGTGTGTTATTAGTTTAAGCAGACTGTGATTGTCTATTGTTGTGACTTAGATGAAGATCAGATCACATTTTATGACCAATTTGTGCAGAAATCCATATAATTCCAAAGGATTCACATACTTTTTCTTGCAACTGTATATCTATATATACGCCCACCTGACTTTCCTCTACAGGCCGAATCAAATTTTTGAAAAAAATCACTCATTTCTCGTTGGTATAATATGGGATAGAGACTGGCCGACTTGACCTCAGTCAGATCTAAGACTTAAAGAGGTATTGGATTTACAGCTGAATATTGAGTAAACTCTTTTTGATTCATCCTTTACACAACCTCTACTAATTAACAAAGATCACATCTTTTTTTTAAATGTTCAGTTTCAGAGACTCAATTTCCAATACATGACTCTAGCCTTGAACAAGAAAATTAAAGGCAATATCTTGGTGGATAGGATTTTTCCATTATTAGCAGATATCTGCTCTATGTTCAAACAAACTTAAATAAATTTTTGATGTTCTCACAACTTCTATTTAATTTGCTTTAATTAACTGATTAAATTGGGGCTTTTCCTAAGGAACCCACAGTATACTGGGTGGAACTGATAGTTGTCATCTCCTCCCCAGTCTCTGAAACCATGACCTAGATTTATAAAATGCTAATGGCCCACCATTAGTTTTGCCCCAAATCAGAGCCTGGGAGAGGGAGCTGAATATAACTTTCTTTCTGGCAGAGATGTGGCTCCCCAAGATGTATTAGTTGGCAATAAACATGTTTTAACCTGACAAGTAGTTGGTATAAAACACTGAGGATTTTCAATAAAATATATCTCTGTATCAAACATTTGCAGGAGATGCCTCTCACACATAAGGGGAATTGAAATTTAATACAAAGCTTTTAGTGATGAGAGAAGGATCTAATACAATCTATTTGCCCCTCACACCCTCTATAAAACCCAGCTTAGTGTTTCCCATAGGGTGAACATACATTTCTCAAATTTGTAGACTGAGCAAAAGAGCCCTCAAATAAAAAAAATTATATATGTATATATATATATATATATATATATATATATATATATATATATATATGGGAACCCTTGTTTCTTGTCTGTGCAAGACATCAACACTTTCAACAGATTATTTTGATCGGGATGATCCCTTCTGCATTTTACTTCGGCTCTGTGCATACCCTTCTACGCTCAGGATATCTGTCTTAAGATGACACTTCTGTGTCTGTGATTTGATTTTGTCTGAAAATCTTTTAAAAACATAATAAAAAAAATTATAATTGAAAGATTGTCAAGTCTTCTGTCAGATGTTTAAAAACCGTCAAATTTCTAATTCTAACCTGATGACTAACAAAATATTTCACAAGTGTAGGCAGAAGTTTTATCAATATGTAGTTGGAGATTCTTCTTTTGAACAAGCAAATTTTTATGATTGCATTTTAATACAGACCAAGTGCAAAACATTTTAATAAAGACCAATTATAAATAATTTTTAGCCCCAAATAAGTAAAATGCAGTCATAAAAAAATTGTCCCAATGGTGTTCATAGCATTTAAAGGGATTGTCTGAGTTAAATAAAAACTGGGAGAGCAGCTGTAAATGGTCTATAATAATAAAAGAATCCAAACTTATCCCCACTTTTACTGCTAACACAGAGATAGCTGAGATAATAATCATTTTTCTGTATAATTGGAGGCACATCATTGATTTTAATATATGTTAAATGTATCAGAAAAAAAAATCGGATTAGACACTACCTTTAGCATGTTTGTTGTCTGTCGCCTTTTCTTTCTTCTCCCTCCCCTTCTCAGAGCCATTTATAAGAAATCTCAGCTCAGTCTGGAGATTCATAAATGTAAAAGAACAATTAACTGATAATTAATTCCCTAGAACAAACTATGAAGAAAAGCCCCAAAGGGATAGATAATTCACAATGTATTTCCCATACGTACGATGGGTGTTCAATAAGTTATCTACCTGAATCTGAAAACAAAGTTTTCTGAGAAAATTCAACTTACTACTTTTCAATGTAATCTCCCTTGACTTTAACACACACATTGGGCCAGATTTATCATTAGCTCAATTCAGAATGATGGAGTGAAAAAGTCAAAAATTTCTGCGCAATCGCTAAAACTGCGCAAAAATTTGCCACTTTTTTTGGCTCTGCACTATGCTCGCCATTTTTCTGAAAGTGGGCGTGTTTTTTATGTAAATAAATCTCTAGACAGATTTACTATTGCGACTATTTAAAAAGTCGCAAAAAAAGTAGCAAAAAATTTCGCAATTTCACTCCAGTGATGACCATGCTTATCTTATGCGACTTTTTATTGGAACATGCGAATTTTTCGTAAAGATGTGCGACTTTTGTAAAGCCGCTTACTGACGGATAAACTGCTACCGTCAAACTACATTTATTACAGTCTTAAAGGGCCGTTCATAAATCTGACTTAGCTAAAACTGACTTTAGCCATATGTGAAAGTGGAGTGAGCTGTCAGAGTCATGATAAATCTGGCCCATTATGCTTTGCCTCCAGTGATCGGATGCCCTTAGAATAGAAGAAGACTTCTTTCTGCTGCAGGAACTTTGTTACCGCCTCTTTGCCTGCATTATCATCAGGAAATCGTTGCCCACGCTGAAATTTCTTCAGGTTCCGAAAGATAAAGTAATTCACTGGGAGGCAGGTCTGGACTGTAGGGTGGATGGTTAAGCTCCATGAAGTCCCATTCCCTGATAGCATCTTATGAATTGCGAGACTTGTGAGCTGGTGCATTGTCCTGAAGCAGCAACACACCTGCCGACAACGTTCCATGGCATTTCTCTTTGATTGTTGAAGGTAATGCCTTCATTGTTAAAGCATACACCGCGTTCCAAACTATTATTCAAATTGGATTTAAGTGTCAAAAATATGTAATTTTTTGTTTTTCAATTAACCCCTTAATGACCAATGACATACTGTGTACGTCATGATGTGATGTTAGTTACCGCATCATGACGTACACAGTACGTCATGAGATCAAAGTGTCACCGCAAGTACACTTGCTGTGACACTGGCATCTAAATGTCTGGGCACCTGGCTGGGGACCAATCCGAGCGGTCCCTGACTTTGGATCGCTGCTTTTTGTCAGTCAGATTTGACTGACCATCACAGCATTGAGCGTCAGGCTCAAACCCTACAGCACAGCTCCGATCTCCCCAGTGAGTGTTGAGGGTACCGGGGCTGCACTGTTAGAAAGTCTCTGTAGCCCTGATCCCCCCAATTATATAATATTACATGCCTCCTATTCAGGATGGCCGAGCGCCCCCCCCCCCCCTCCCAATAAATCAGGATGGCCGAGCGGAGCAGAGTGTCAGCTGTAACATACAGCTGACATTCTGCTATAATGGCGGACACTGGTGCTGGAACCGATGCCGGTCATTTAACCCCTTCCATGCCAAAGTCTGTAGGGACCACTGTATGGAAGGGGTTAACAGGGAAGGAGCTCCATCCCCCATTGGGCAGCATCCCGATGGTTTGAAGTGTGATCAGAGAAAGGAAGCTCCCTCCCTACTTCCCCATCAGGCAGCTGTGCTACTGTGGCAGGATCCCGATGGTTACCATGGGAACAGGACGCCTTCACAGGCATCCGGCTTGCCATGGTATCTAAGCCTGATCAGGCTCCTGCCAGAAGCAGGAGTCTGGTCAGGCTTAGTGTAAATACACTTCAGTACACTATACAGTGTACTGCAATGTATTGTAAAGGCATCAGACCCACTGGAACTTCAAGAACCAAGTTCTTAAAAAAATAAATAAATCTTTTTCCCATATCCGCACATTTATGATTGGGCTAAAATTAAAATAAACATACTGTACATTACACATGTTTGGTATTACAGTGTCCGTAACGACCTGATTTATAAAAGGATTACTTTACTTTTACTGCACTGTGAATGCCATAAAAAAAAATAATATGATGGAATTGCAATTTTGCCTATATCACTTCTCAAAAAATTGTATAAAAACTGATAAGAAAAGCCATATGTACCTCAAATTAGTGCCAATCAAACCGTCAGTTCGCCCCAAAAAATAAAAAAAATATGGATTTTAGAAAATGGACACTAAAAAACATAATTTTTATGTTTTATTGTGTAAAACCTAAATAAAATAAGAAAAATAGACTAATAAAAGGTATCACCACATCCGTAACAACCTGTTCTATAAAAATATCTCATGACCTACCCCTAAAAGTGAATGCTGTAAAAAATAAAAAATAAAAACTGTCCCAAAGAATCTATTTTATGGCACCTTGCATCAAAAAAGACGCAATGCCAAGCGATCAAAAAGTCCAATATAGACCAAAATAGTACCAATCAAACTGTCACTTCATCCCGCAAAATATGATTCCCTATATGAAACAATTTTCTAAAAAAATAAATAAATATGGCTTTAAGAAAATGGACAATCAAAAACATGATTTTTTTTCAAATATGATTTCATTGTGTAAAACCAAATAAAAATAATAAAAATAGACATATTAGGTATCGCTGCATCTGTAACAACCTGCTCTATAAAAACATCTCATTACCTAACCCCTAAGGTGAATGACATAAAAAAATACAAAATAAAAGCAATTTTTTTGTCACCTTACATAAAAAAAAGCATAATGCCAAGTGATCAAAATGTCCAATATAAACCTAAATAGTACTAATCACACCATCACCTCATACGGCAAAATATGAACACCTACATGAGACAATCGCCCAAAAAAATAAATAAAAATATGACTTTCAGAAAATGGACACACAAAACATATATTTTTTTTTTAATGCTTTTATTGTGTGAAACCAAAATAAAGTAGTATAAACAGATATAATAGGTATTGCTGCATCTGTAACAACTCGCAATATAAAAATAGCACATGATCTAACCTGTCAGGTGAACATAGAAAAAACATAAAATAAAAAATTTGCCAGAACAGCCAGTTTTCTTTTTACCTTGCCTCACGAAAAGGGTAAAATCGAGCGATGAAAAATCATACGTATCCCAAAATAGTACCAATAAAACTGTCACCTTATCCCATGGTTTCCAAAATGGGGTAACTTTTGGGGGGTTTCTACTGTAGGGGTGCATCAAGGGGGCTTCAAATGGGACATGGTCCAGAAAAATCTGCCCTCCAAAAATTATATGGCACTCCTTTCCTTGTAAACTACAGAATCAGGCTAATACATATTGAGTTTTGTTTGGCTGTGAACCATTGTTGTGTTACAATAAAAAATGAATAAAAATGGAGAAACTGCCAAAAAAGTGAAATTTAGAAATTTTATCTTCATTTTCCTTTAATTCTTGGGGAACAACTAAGGGGTTAACAAAGTTTGTAAAATCAGTTTTGAACAACTTGATGGGTGTAATTTCTAAAGTGGAGTCATTTATGGGTAGGTTATACTAGGAAAGCCTCACAAAGTGACTTTATAACTAAACTGGTCCATAAAAAAATTGGGTTTTGGAAATTTTCTTAAACATTTAAAAAATTTATTCTAAAATTCTAAGCCTTCTAACGTCCTAAAAAAATAAAATTACATTTTCAAAATAATTCAGACCAATGGCCGGCTCTTATGTAAGGCTACTTTCACACTTGCAGCAGTGTGATCCGGCGGGCAGTTCCGTCGTCGGAACTGCCCGCCGGATCCGCCGATCTGCCGCGGACTGAAAGCATTTGTGAGACGGATCCGGGTGCGGATCCGTCTCACAAATGCATTGCAAGGACGGATCCGTCTCTCCGCTTGTCATGCGGACCGACGGATCCGTCTTGTACATTTTTTCACATTTTTACTGATCTGCGCATGCGCATGCCGGAACGACGGATCCGGCATTCCGGTATTCTGAATGCCGGATCCGACGCTAATTCATTCCTATGGGAAAAAATGCCGGATCCGGAGTTCAGGCAAGTCTTTTTTCGCCGGAGAAAAAACCGTAGCATGCTGCGGTTTTCTCTTTTGCCTGATCAGTCAAAACGACTGAACTGAAGACATCCTGATGCAAACTGAACGGATTACTCTCCATTCAGAATGCATGGGGATAAAACTGATCAGTTATTTTCCGGTTTAGAGCCCCTGTGACGGAACTCTATGCCGGAAAAGAACAACGCAAGTGTGAAAGTAGCCTAATCAATACAGTATTTATTACCAATTAAAAAAAATTCATGTTATATAAAAGAAACATACAAAAATGATTAAAATACAGAGGTAACATAAATTAATAATTGTGTAAATGCGTGGTGTGATTAATCCGTATACACGGGCTCTGCACAATCTGCCTGCGATATCTGGTGGTGCTCAGCGCCACATGGATGCATAAATTCGATACGAAACAAGAAAGAAATAGCATGGCACTCACCAAAAAATCTTAGCAGCTTTATTTACTGTTTAACCCCTTAAGGACTCAGCCCTATTTCACCTTAAGGACTTGGCCATTTTTTGCAAATCTGACCAGTGTCACTTTAAGTGCTGATAACTTTAAAACGCTTTGACTTATCCAGGCCGTTCTGAGATAGTTTTTTCGTCACATATTGTACTTCATGACACTGCTAAAATTGGGTCAAAAAAGTAATTTTATACCATATTTACCAAAAGTTTAGAAAAATTAGCAAATTTCAAAGTTTCAGTTTCTCTACTTCTGTAATACATGGTAATACCCCCAAAAATTGTGATGACTTTACATTCCCCATAGGTCTACTTCATGTTTGTAGCATTTTGGGAATGATATTTTATTTTTTGGGGATGTTACAAGGCTTAGAAGTTTAGAAGCAAATCTTGAAATTTTTCAGAAATTTACAAAAACCCAATTTTTAGGGACCACTACAGGTTTGAAGTCACTTTGCGAGGCTTACATAATAGAAACCGCCCAAAAATGACTCCATTCTATAAACTACACCCCTCAAGGTATTCAAAACTGATTTTACAAACTTCGTTAACCCTTTAGGTGTTGCACAAGAGTTATTGGCAAATGGGTATGAAATTTGAGAATTTCATTTTTTTGCCTAATTTTCCATTTTAACCCATTTTTTCCACTAACAAAGCAAGGGTTAACAGCCAAACAAGACTGTATCTTTATTGCCCTGACTCTTCCGTTTACAGAAACACCCCATATGTGGCCGTAAACTACTGTACGGGCACACAGTAGGGCGTAGAGGGAAAGGTGCGCCGTATGGTTTTTGGAAGCCAGATTTTGCTGGACTGGTTTTTTGACACCATGTCCCATTAGAAGCCCCCCTGATGCACCCCTAGAGTAGAAACTCCATAAAAGTGACCCCATCAAAGAAACTACACCCCTCAAGGTATTCAAAACTGATTTTACAAACTTTGTTAACGCTTTAGGTGTTGCACAAGATTTAATGGAAAATAGAGATACAATTTCAAAATTGCACTTTTTTGGCAGATTTTCCATTTTAATATTTTTTTTCCAGTTACAAAGCAAGGGTTAACAGCCAAACAAAACTCATTATTTATGGCCCTGATTCTGTAGTTTACAGAAACACCCCATATGTGGTCGTAAACCGCTGTACGGGCACACGGCAGGGCGCAGAAGGAAAGGAATGCCATACGGTTTTTGGAAGGCAGATTTTGCTGGACTGTTTTTTTTTACACCATGTCCCATTTGAAGCCCCCCTGATGCACCCCCAGAGTAGAAACTCCAAAAAAGTGACCCCATTTTAGAAATTACGGGATAGGGTGGGTTTTGTTGGTACTAGTTTAGGGTACATAACATTTTTGGTTGCTCTATATTACACTTTTTTGTGCGGCAAGGTAACAAGAAATAGATTTTTTGGCACTTTTTTTTTTGTTATTTACAACATTCATCTGACAGGTTAGATCATGTGGTAATTTTATAGAGCAGGTTAAAATTAGGCAATACCTAATATGTATACAATTTTTTTTATTTATGTAAGTTTTACACAATGATTTCATTTTTAAAACCCCAAAAAATGTTTTAGTGACTCCATAGTCTAAGAGCCATAGTTTTTTCAGTTTTTGGGCGATTATCTTAAGTAGGGTCTCATTTTTTGCGGGATAAGATGACGGTTTGATTGGCACTATTTTGGGGTGCATATGACTTTTTGATCGCTTGCTATTATACTTTTTGTGACGTAAGATGACAAAAAATTGCTTTTTTTACACCATTTTTATTTTTTTACGGTGGTCATCTGAGGGGTTAGGTCATGTGATATTTTTATAGAGCCGGTCGATATGGACGCATCGATACCTAATATGTATACTTTTTTTATTTATTTAAGTTTTACACAATGATTTCATTTTTGAAACCAAAAAAATCATGTTTTAGTGTTTCCATAGTCTCAGAGCCATAGTTTTTTCAGTTTTTGGGCGATTATCCTGGGTAGGGTATGATTTTTGCAGGATGAGATGACGGTTTGATTGGTACTATTTTGGCGTACATGCAACTTTTTTGATCACTTTTATTACCTTTTTTGGGAAGTAAGGTGGGCAACATTTCAATTTTCTCATAGTTTTTATTTTTTTATTTTTATGACGTTCACTGTGCGGGGAAAGTAACATGACCGTTTTATAGATCAGGTCGTTACGGACGCGGCGATACCTAATATGTGTAGTGTATTTTTTATTTTTATTTTTTATTCAGTGATAAATGTTTTTTTTTTTAATCTTAACTTTTTTCACTTTTTTTTATTTTTTTTGACCCAGACCCACTTGGTTCTTGAAGATCCAGTGGGTCTGATGTCTGTATAATACAGTACAGTACACCATATAGGGTGCTGTACTGTATTTTACTTACACTTTGTCTGAACAGATCTATGCCTTTAGCATAGATCTGTTCAGCACCATGGACAGCAGGATGCCTGAGAAGGCGTCCTGTTGCCATGGGAACCTTCCCCGTCTGATCAGTTGTAGCCACAACTGCGCAGACGGGGAAGGGTAAGGACGGGGCTGTCGGGGGGCTGTCTGGGGGCTCTCTCCCTCTCCCATCGGGGGGCTGCAAAGGCACAGCAGCCCCCTGATGGGAGAGGGAGGGTGCTCCCTGAGCTGTTACCCTTTTCCATACAGCGGTCCGTACGGACCGCTGTATGGAAAGGGTTAAATGCCTGACATCGCATCACCGATGTCAGCCGTTTATACCAGGGTGTCAGCAATGTGCTGACACCTTGGTATAACCACTGTCCACCAACGATTATTCAAGGAGAGGCAGACGGGGGATCGCGATCCCGCCTGCCGCACCGCCCGCCTCCCGCACCTCCCGCACCGCCTGCGACACCCCCCCTGCACCACCCGCGACACCCCCCCTGCACCACCCGTCCACATAATATCATTCAGGGGTGCAGGGGGGGTTAATAAAACTTTATTTCGGGAATTTTAAAGTTTAATCCCCGCGGTCAGAGACCGCGGGGATCAGAATCGGCTAAAAGCGCAGCAAACCGCAGGTCTGAATTAACCTGCGGTTTGCTGCGATCGCCGATACGGGGGACACATGACCCCCCCGGCGTTGTGACAGGATGCCGGCTGAATGATTTCAGCCGGCATCCCGTTCGGATTAACCCCCGGGGCGCCGCAATCTTATTTTAAACTCATGACGTACCGGTATGTCATGGGTCCTTAACCACTTCCCATCTGGGCCCTTTGCCCCCTTCCTGACCAGGCCAAATTTTGCAAAACTGACATATCTCACTTTATGTAGTAATAACTTTGGAACGCCTTTTTTTTATCCAAGTCATTCAGAGATTGTTTTCTCGTGACACATTGTACTTCATGATAGTCATAAATTTGAGTCAAAATATTTCACCTTTACTTATGAAAAAATCCCAAATTTACCCAAAAATTTGAAAAATTCGCAATTTTCTAAATTTCTATTTCTCTGCTTTTAAAACAGAAAGTGATACCTCATAAAATATTTATTATTTAACATTCCCCATATGTCTACTTTATGTTGGCATCATTTTGGAAATGTCATTTTATTTTTTTAGGACGTTAGAAGGCTTAGAAGTTTAGAAGCAATTCTTCAAATTTTTAAGAAAATTGCCAAAACCCACTTTATAAGGACCAGTTCAGGTCTGAAGTCACTTTGTGGGGCCTACATAGTGGATACCCCCATAAATGACCCCATTGTAGAAACTACACCCCTCAAGGTATTCAAAACCGATTTTACAAAGTTTGTTAACCCTTTAGGCGTTCCACAAGAATTAAAGGAAAATGGAGATCAAATTTTAAAATTTCACTTTTTTGGCAGATTTTCCATTTTAATCAATTTTTTTTTTTAACACATCGATGGTTAACAGCCAAACAAAACTCAATATTTATTACCCAGATTCTGCGGTTTACAGAAACACCCCACATGTGGTCGTAAACTACTGTATGGGCACACGGCAGGGCGCAGAAGGAAAGGAACTTCACATGGTTTTTAGATGCCATGTCCCATTTGAAGCCCCCTGATGCACCCTTACAGTAGAAACTCCCAACAAGTGACCCCATTTTGGAAACTAGGGGATAAGGTGCCAGTTTTATTAGTACTATTTTTGGGTACATATGATTTTTTGATCATTCATTATAACACTTTATGGGGCAAGGTGACCAAAAAATTGGTTGTTTTAGCACAGTTTCTATTTATTTATTTTTACAGCGTTCACCTGAGGGGTTCAGTCAAGTGACATTTTTATAGATCGTTACGGACGTGGCGATACCTAATATGTATACTTTTTCTCATTTATTAAAGTTTTACACAATAATAGCATTTTTGAAACCAAAAAATTATGTTTTAATGTGTCCATGTTCTGAGAGCTATAGTTTTTTTATTTTTTGAGAGATTTTCTTATGTAGGGGCTCATTTTTTGCGGGATGAGGTGACGGTTTTATTGGTACCATTTTGTGGGACATACGCGTTTTTGATCACTTGGTGTTGCACCTTTTGTGATGCAAGGTGACAAGAATTGCTTGTTTTGACACAGTTTTTTTTTTTTTTTTTTACGGTGTTCACCCGAGGGGTTAGGTCATGTGATATTTTTATAGAGCTGGTTTTTACGGACGCGGCAATACTAAATATGTCTATTTTATTTTTTCTATTTTGAATTTTTTTTTTTATTCCTTACTTGGGATTTTTTTTTTTTTTACATGTGAAACTTTTTTTTATTTTATTTTTTCAACCCTTTATTTTATTTTTATTTTATTTTACACTTTTCGTCCCCCATAAGGTCATACAAGACCTCTTTTTTTTTCACTGTTGATTTCTCCTGTAACTGGGGCTGACATAGTAGCCCCTGTTACAGGACAAATGCACCCCTAGAGAGGCTGTACAGCAGCAATCCAGCGCTGTACAGCCTCACAGCAGGGCTGATCGAGGTCTCTGAGAGACCTCACACAGCTCCTGCACTCTCCGGTCACGGCGGTCACATGACCGCCGGGCTGGAACAGGAAGCGCACAGCGCTTCCTGCTCTGCAGACACAGCGCTCGGTGAGCGCTGTGTCTGCAGCGATCGTGAAGGCAGGGACACCTGGGCACTGTCCCTGCCTTGTCTTAGGGTTGCCCTGCTGTCACTGACAGCGGGCAACCCGATCAGCAGCTGCACGATTAGCATGCAGCTGCTATTTCTGACAGGACGTTTTAAAACGTGCTGTCAGAAATAGACGTCCACCCATAGGACGTTTATATCCTATGGGCGGACGTGAGGCGGTTAAGGACTCGGGAAACATGCCGTACCGGTACGTCCTGCGTCCCAAAGTGGTTAAAACAGCATGGATGCGGGTGCACTTAAGATCCAACCATTGGTCTGAATTATATTGGTCTGAGTTATTATAGCTAGATGGTTATAGCAGGCCATGCACTTTTCTAGTGAGCTCTCCATATATGATATATTTACGAAATGATGCCAACACAAAATAGACATATGGGGAATGTAAAGTAATAAGTATTTTGTGAGCTATCACTGTCTGCCTTAAAAGCAGAGAAATTAACATTTTTAAAATTACAACATTTTCGGTAAATTTAGGATGTTTTATATGAACTCATATTTAACACTAACATGAAGTACAATGTTTCACGAGAAAACAATCTCAGAATGGCTTGGATAAGTAAAAGCTGGTCACGAAGGTGTAAAATGGCCGGTCATTAAGGGGTTAAAGTCATGGATGGTATTGTGTCACAGGGCTCTTTGGATCACTGAAATCAATCTCAAACACCCGTGATAATTAGTTTGTCAGGTGAACCCCATTAAAAGGAAAAATACTTAAGACGGATTTCCACATTATTAGGCTGGTTTCACCTGGGCGTTGCGGAAAAATGTGCGGGTACGTTGTGGGAACACCCGCGATTTTTCCGCACGAGTGCAAAACATTGTGATGCGTTTTGCACTCGCGTGAGAAAAATCGTGCGTGTTTGGTACCCAAACCCGAACTTCACAGAAGTTCGGGCTTGGGATCGGTGTTCTGTGGATTGTATTATTTTCCCTTATAACATGGTTATAAGGGAAAATAATAGCATTCTGAATACAGAATGCAAAGTAAAATAGCACTGGAGGGGTTAAAAAAATAAATAAAATTATTTAACTCACCTTAATCCACTTGATCGCGCAGCCCGGCTTCTCTTCTGTCTTCTTCTTTGAGGAATAGGACCTTTGATGACGTCACTGCGCTCATCACATGGTCCATCACATGATCTTTTACCATGGTGATGGGTCATGTGACGGACCATGTGATGAGCGAAGTGACGTCATCAAAGGTCCTTTTCCTGTGCACAGCAAAGAAGAATACAGAAGAGAAGCTGGGCTGCGCGATCAAGTGGATTAAGGTGAGTTATATTATTTTTTCTTTTTCTTTTTTAACCCCTCCAGCCCTATTGTACTATGCATTCTGTATTAAGAATGCTATTATTTTCCCTTATAACCATGTTATAAGTGAAAATAATAATGATCGGGTCCCCATCCCAATCGTCTCCTAGCAACCATGCGTGAAAATCGCACCGCATCCGAACTTGCTTGCGTATGCTTGCGATTTTCACGCAGCCTGAATTCACTTCTATAGGGCCTGCGTAGCGTGACAAACGTGGAATATAGAACATGCTGCGATTTTCATGCAACGCACAAGTGATACGTGAAAATCACCGCTCGTGTGCACAGCCCCATAGAAATGAATGGGTCTGGATTCAGTGCGGGTGCAATGCGTTCACGTCACGCATTGCACCTGGTTGGAAAACTCGCCCGTGTGAAAGAGGCCTTAGACTACAGTCACATGACTGCATGAATGAGTCTGCATCCGCGAAAGATGCGGACAGCACACCGTGTGCTGTCCGCATCCATAGTCCCGTTCTGCAGCCTTGCAAAAAATATAGAACATGCCCTATTCTTGTCTGCAATTGCGGACAAGAATAGGCATTTTCCATGATAGCGATGGCATGTGCAGTCTGCAAATTGTGGAACGCACATGTGCCGGTATCCGTGTTTTTGCGGATCCGCAAAACACCAGGTTCATGTGAATGTAGCCTAAGAGAGCAGCTGCTAAAATGCCATTACAAAGCAACAAACAGGTATTTAAAGCTGCTGGTGTAAGATCCTCCAGAGGCTTGCAGTTGTGTATAAACCTACTATTCAGCCACCCCTAACCAGTGCTCATGTAAGCCATGTACCGGGGTTGGCTTCCCAGGATACAGTGAAATCACGAACGAGGAAAGCAACCCCAACACCAGCTTTTGCCAAAACTGAATGTGGCAACAAACACAACCACAAATTCTGGGAACATACAATAAATTTACATACACCCGGCCCGAAAGCTGAGACCCTTGTGCTGCACAGCGCAGTACCCTCCGATAGATGTAGGAGGAAAGTGCAGTAATTTACCTACTGGTGGGCACAACTAAACTGCCACACCTTACCTGTTATTACCCTAAAAAAACAAGAACCAATGTATGAGCGTGTGGTACGGGCTAGCCAATGGTGCAGCACAACAGCTTACATTCTTACAAAGCTCTACAGTATTACCCTCCCATAACTGGTCCTGTAGCAAGTGCCTGCGTATTCTTTCTGAGCAAAACGCCAGCCTGGCTTGAGTTTGTGGGAATTTTACCAGCTCTCCAATGTGAAATGTCCCTTTAAGTTATGGAGTCCTTGCAATGAACAGTAGTATCACTTGTGGCCTGACGCAAACAGTGACCATAACTAACTAACGACAGGCCTGATCTCAGTCTCTAGGCGCCAACACTGTAATGAGGGGCGTGCACGATCTTACTGACTCGTCTGTTCTGCATCTGCTGGTGACTCTGAACAGAACAAATGCCTCTCCAACAAGCATGCGGTACCACGGTGTATGTAGCTTTGCTCCTCAGCTCTCATCAGCGTTCCTGGAAGCATTCCACATTCCTCTGGACAGGATCAGGGTCTTGAGCATGATCAGATTCACTTACCTGCAGCTCTGGTCACTGAGGGATGCTCTCACACCTGGATGCTGTCGGATTCTCTGCTCACACAGTTCCTCAGTCTCAGCTTCCTCTAAGATGTCTGCTTCCTTTTCTTCCCCAGGCTTTGAAACTCCACCTCTCATGAATATGAAAATATATGCAGTCTGTTAGCTGTGTTTTGGAAACAGTGGCATCTTGTGGCCAAACAGCAGAATATCAGTCCAGATCATTCAATTTAATCTATACAAACAGTGTTCAGACAATGAGAGCAGTTTACCCATCTCACACTCACAAGCAGAAATGGTTCCAGTGGACCCAGACATACATGAAGACTAATTTTCAAACAGTCTTGTTTACTGATGAGCAACCATGGATGGTCCAGATGGATGGAGTAGTGGATGGTTGATGGATGGCCACCATGTCCCAACAAAGATGCAAAGCCATCAAGGAGGTAGCAGAGTAATGTTTTGGTCCAGAATCATGGGTAGAGAGCTGGTAGGCCCTTTTAGGTGTGAAAATCACCTTGGCAAAGTAAATACAGTTTCTGACTGACCACTTTCTTCCATGGTACAAAAGAACCGTGCCTTACGTAGCAAATTCATCTTTTTGCATGACAATGTACCATCTCGTGCTGCAAAGAATACCTCTGAGTCACTGGCTGCTATGGGCATAAATGGAGAGAAACTCATGGTGTGGCGACCATCCTCCCCTGACCTCAACCCTATTGAGAACCTTTGGAGTATCCTCAAGCAAAAGATCTATGAGGGTGGGAGGCAGTTCACATCATAACAGCAGCTCTGGGAGGCTATTTTCACATGCTGCAAAGAGATTCAAGCAGAAACTCTTCAAAAACTCACAAGTTCAATGGATGCAAGAATTGTGAAGGTGATATCAAAGATGGGGTCCTATGTTAACATGTAACTTGGCCTGTTAAGATGTTTTTGATTGAAATAGCTTTTGACTTCAGTAAATTTGACCTCTTAATGTTGCAAATTCAATAAATAGCCATTTTCATTTCTTTACAACCTATAAAATGTTTGGAAACGCTGTCATGCAATAAAAATTTGGAACAGTTTATTCAGACATTTTTTTCATTTACATAATAATTTGGAACATGGTGTAGGTTTCTCCAGTAATTGTTGTCTAGTGTGGCATGCATTCTAGTAATGAAACATGTTTTGTATCATAAAAACTGTTGCCATGATCTTTCCAGCTGACTGCTGCACACAAAATTTGGAGTTGGTGACCCCTTGTACTTCCATTGCATGGACTCTTGTTTGGTCTCAGGATCATGGTGGTGGACCCATGTTACATCACCCATAATAATTAGACAATAGAAGGCTCCTGTATTTTCTCTAAGCATGCCTAAATTACAGTATCTTGGCGAAATTGCTGGTGACAATTTTTTTGTTTTGCTCATGCATCATTCATAACACCCTGGACAGCTCCTTCATATTCACCTGAGGACACATCATCAGTATAGCAAAAACAGACACTGTTAGCAAACCTAAATAACATATATATCACCAATAGAGGATGACTCACAAAAAATGTGAGTACACGTGCTGAGCCTGCACGTACGATGTAACACCAAAAAAGAGAACAAGGCTAGCACAAATAATGATGGATGTAAACTTTATTATAGTCTCAACACGAGACAAAATGTATTAAAATGCACATAAAAAACACAATACAATGGTAAGTGGGGAGCAGTCAGAATAATGAAGCGCCACTGGATAACAGAACGTGTCAAGACTAGAGAAATGATAAAAAATATCCTAAAATATGTACGTATGGCACAAAGCCAAATATCAAATATATGAAACCTAGCCAAGCCTACCAGGCCTAGATCAGGGTGAGGTACAATACATGCCAAGATATAAAGTGCATAGTGCAGAAAATAACAAAGTGCATAAGTATATCACATAGAAATAGCCATAGAAAAACCATGAAGTAAATACCTAAGTGGTGAACCAACAGAGCCCCAACGCACATTTCGCGTAAGCTTCTCCCCCCTGAAGAAGCCTACGCGAAACGTTCGTTGGGGCTCTGTTGGTTCACCACTTAGGTATTTACTTCATGGTTTTTCTATGGCTATTTCTATGTGATATACTTATGCACTTTGTCATTTTCTGCACTATGCACTTTATATCTTGGCATGTATTGTACCTCACCCTGATCTAGGCCTGGTAGGCTTGGCTAGGTTTCATATATTTGATATTTGGCTTTGTGCCATACGTACATATTTTAGGATATTTTTTATCATTTCTCTAGTCTTGACCCGTTCTGTTACCCAGTGGCGCTTCATTATTCTGAGTGCTCCCCACTTACCATTGTATTGTGTTTTTTATGTGCATTTTAATACATTTTGTCTCGTGTTGAGACTATAATAAAGTTTACATCCATCATTATTTTTGCTAGCCTTGTTCTCTTTTTTGGTGTTATAAACCTAAATAACATTCAAATGAAAGTGAGACAAGATAAACACAACAAATAAAAAAGCTTACACCTCTCTCAATGAAACATGCAAGATAGTTCTCTTTCTAGAACAGCACGAAAACCAGAATATTTCAAAATAAATTTAAACTTACTTGGTTGACTGGCCTTTTGAGGTACTCTTTGGGCACATAAGGGTGACCTAAAAATATGCACGAGTATTGAATGCCAGGTTTCTTGGTTACTCTTTGCAAATTGCATTTCTTAATTCTTCTGGCATTAGATAGCATATCCGCTCTTTTCTTTTTTGTCACGCAAATTTATAACTGTATAAATATATCAGGGATCAGTACAGAGATCTCTCCCATCATCTATTTATCCCCAGGACTGTGACTGTGACGAGGGGACATCCTCTGCGTCTGGAGGAAAGAAGGTTTGTACACAAACATAGAAGAGGATTCTTTACGGTAAGAGCAGTGAGACTATGGAACTCTCTGCCTGAGGAGGTGGTGATGGTGAGTTCGCTAAAAGAGTTCAAGAGGGGCCTGGAATTCAAGAGGGGCCTGGATGTATTGCTAGAGTGTAATAATTAAAGATGATTGAATCGAAGTTGAAAAAATTTGATTTGCACCGAATCCGAATTTCCTCACGCTTCGTTGTAACAAATCAAATTTTTTCCTAAAATGGTTGCTGTATGTGTGAGGACATGGAGCAAGGAACTCTGTGAACACGGAATCACCCATAATGCCATACATGCAGCCAATCAGCAGCCAGCCAGCCCTGTGATGTCACAGTCCTATAAATAGCCTCATCCATCTTGGATTCTGCCATTTACCAGTGTACTTAGTGCAGGGAGAGACATCAGCAGGCGCTAGGGACAGTGATAGGAAAGACTTCATTGTGCTAAAAAAAACGATTTACAAGCTCAGGGAAAGAGTATTCAAGGTGTAGGGAAAGGATAGGGAGGAATCATTCCACACCATTTATGTAGAACAGGGTTCAGTAGGGGAGGTTACAGCCTGGGTAATAGGAACAATCCTATTACACCTTGCTGCACTGACTGGGGACCCAAATTGCCATTATACAGCTTTGCAATTCCAGCAAACCGTTCTTGTTATTGTGGTGCAAGTGCTGTTTGATACAGCTATTAACAGGGTTTATTACAAGGAAATATTTATATTTCTTATTTGCCCTTGTGCGGTGCAGTCATATGTTCTAAAGCATTTTTTGGCTTGTATTAGTGGGGAAAAGGGCTTATTAGCCATTGTGTGGTAAAGTGAGAAAATTACAGACTTTTTTGGGGTATTTTCATTTCCTTTTTATTTATTTATTTATTTGATCAGTATGTCAGACAGAGAAGTGCCAGGCCCTGCACAAAGGAGGGGCAGAGGCCTAAATGTTTCTGGCACAGGCAGAGGTCGCAGCAGAGTAAGGGGGCGTGGCAGCAGGGGTCACTTCGAGAGGCCTGAGATCCCAGTGTCAGCTAGCGGTCGTGTCTTGACCAGCAACCCAGCAGTTCTTGAATGGTTGACTCGATCTTTGACTTCGTCGAAAGTGACATCCGACATCCCCAGCTAAGAGTCGGTGGATTCGTCAGACACAACCCTTAGTAAATAATGGCAATATGGAGAGAAAGGCGCTTATAGGGTAGTACGTCAAGTGAACGTGAAAGCCACAATTAGTAAAAAAAAAGGTTTGCTCACCTTTTAAGGTTGCACCAAATTGGGTGCAACCACAATGAAGGCAAAATAGAAGTAGTTAACAGTTGGTGCATCCTGAACTTGTCCAAATCGCCTAAGGCGGGAGCCACACCGCCGATCAGGTAAACAGTAGAAGTGAGAACACTCCGGATCAAAAGGCGGAGCGTGTGGACAACAGAGGGCGCACTTGGACAACCGGTTGATAGACAATGCTAAATTTATTGTATGACGACGCATTTCGGGTTACAACTGTCCCCTTTATCAAGTCTAGATTGAAGTTAGCTGAGGGCTGACGGCCGCTGGCTGTCTGACACGTGGAGGATGCTGACTTCTCACTCCTACAACCCTTAGTTGGCATGGCCCAGGAGCAGGCTGTTACGCTGAGCGCTCCGAGTCCCCTGCTGGTCTCGGAGCGCTCACAGCGTATGTCCCCAGGCAGCACTCCAGCGTCTCGGCGTGTGCGTCCTCGCTCTCTAGGGCGCGCGCGCGCCGGGACTCTTAGATTCAAAGGACCAGTGCACCAGTGATTGGTGCCTGGTCCAAAGGGGTTATTAAGGGTTAAGGTTGTGAGAGGCAGTGCTGACTTAATTAGGCTGCACCTGTGCACTGCCCATTTATACCTTCTCCTCCCACAGCCTTCTGCCGGATCTTTGTGCCTTGTGCCTCAGAGAAAGCGTTCCCTATGATGTTAGTTTGCCTTACCTGTTGCCGTACCCGTTGCTACCGTCCACTCGCCTTTGAACCTTTGCCGCCTGCCCTGACCGCTGCTTCGTCCGACTACGCTCTTGCCTTCTCCCTGTGTACCACACCTTATCAGTTGCCAGAGAGGTCGAGTTGTTACTAGGGGACACAACCTGGTAGTTACCGCCGCGGCAAATCCATCCCGCTTTGCGGCGGGCTCTGGTGAAGACCAGTAACTGCTTAGAACCGGTCCTCTAGTACAACCCGCGCCATCGCCTCTCTGGTGCAGAGGATTCACTACCTGTCCTGCCGGTTCGTGACAGTAAGATCCGGCCATGAATCCCACTGATGTTCCCTTGCCAAGCCTGGAGGACCTCACCACCATTGTGGCCCAGCAGGGTCAACAGCTGGCCCAGTTGACCGCTATGTTGCAGCAGCTCCTGCCTTCCCTGCAACAGCCAGCTCCTCCGTCTGCTCCTGCTGCATCACCTCCGCCTGCAGTTACCACCGGTTCCAGGATCCGTTTGTCCCTACCAGACAAATATGACGGAGATCCTAAGAAGTGCCGTGGGTTCTTGTCGCAGTGCTCTCTCCACCTCGAGCTTCTGTCCGACCAGTTTCCTTCTGAGCGAGCCAAGGTAGCCTTTATTCTAAGTTTACTGTCCGGGAAGGCCCTGGCCTGGGCTACACCACTATGGGACCGCGCAGATCCTGCCACCGCATCCGTCCAGAGCTTCTGCCTAGAGTTCCGGAATGTTTTTGAGGAGCCTGCCCGGGTTACCTCCGCAGAGACTGCCTTACTAAATTTGACCCAAGGAGGTTCTTCCGTGGGTGACTATGCCATTCAGTTCCGCACTCTGGCCTCTGAGCTGAACTGGAACAATGAAGCCCTTTGTGCCACCTTCAAGAAAGGACTTAACAGTGAAGTAAAGGACGTTCTGGCTGCACGTGAGCTTCCTTCCACTCTTTGTGACCTCATCTTGCTGGCCACTAGGATAGACAAACGTTTCGCCGAAAGACAGGAGGAACTCCTCCTTGAAAAGGAAAAAGCTCGTCCTAGACGCTTTCCTCGTCGTTTTTCCGCATCCACCTTAACCCGCTACTGGGTTTTCCGCCGTGGAAGCCATGCAGGTGGATCGGTCACGCTTGACTCCGCAAGAACGAAGCCGCCGCAGAAACGAGAACCTGTGTCTGTACTGTGCCAGTACCGAGCACTTCCTTAGAGATTGTCCTCTCCGTCCACCGCGTTCGGGAAACGCTCGCACCTAGTAAGCGTGGGAGAGGCGTTGCTAGGTGTGGATTCTTCCTCTCCACGTCTCATCATACCCGTGCAGTTGATCATCTCTTCCAAGTCCTCTTTCTCCGCAGCCGCCTTCTTGGATTCCGGTTCAGCTGGCAACTTCATTCACGCCTCCTTGGTTGACAAGTACCGTATTCCAGTAATCCGTCTACCCAAGCCGTTTTTCATCTCTACTGTTAACGGTGAGAGACTCTCAGCCACCGTGCAGTTCCGTACCCAGCCTCTACAGATGGACATCGGAATATTTCATACCGAGACTTTAGAGTTTTTTGTCCTTCCCTTCTGTTCCTCCGAACTCCTCCTGGGTCTGCCGTGGCTTCAACGTCATAGTCCTGTCCTGAATTGGTCCACCGGTGAGATCCTGCGTTGGGTCTCCTCCTGTTCGGACCGCTGTCTCAAGCCTGCTCTGGTCAAACAGAACCCGCAAGTTTCTCCGCCTTCTGGGCTGCCCAAGCCATACCATTCCTTCACGGATGTCTTCTGCAAGAAACAAGCTGAGGTTCTTCCTCCTCACCGATCCTATGATTGCCAGATCGACCTGATACTCGGTTCTACTCCACCTCGGGGCAGAATTTATCCTCTCTCACCTCCTGAGACTCTTGCCATGTCCGACTATATACGTGAGAACCTACAGAGAGGATTCATAAGAAATTCTTCTTCTCCTGCTGGGGCCGGTTTTTTCTTCGTGACAAAAAAAGACGGCTCCCTCCGCCCCTGCATTGACTACAGAGGTCTTAATAAAATTACTATCAAGAACCGTTACCCTCTGCCTCTAATCTCTGAGCTATTTGATCGTCTCCGAGGGGCTAAGATCTTCACTAAATTGGACCTTCGAGGGGCCTATAATCTGATCCGTATCCGTGAGGGAGACGAATGGAAGACCACCTTTAACACAAGGGACGGCCATTTTGAGTATTTGGTGATGCCCTTCGGCCTCTGTAACGCACCTGCTGTCTTCCAGGAATTCGTCAATGACATTTTCAGGGACTTACTTTACACCTGCGTGGTCGTATACCTGGATGATATCCTCATCTTTTCCTCCAATTTGGATCAACACCGGGTCCATGTGCAACAAGTTCTTACTCGTCTCAGGAGAAATCGCCTATACGCTAAACTTGAAAAATGTCTATTTGAACAGACCTCCCTGCCTTTCCTGGGATACATTATCTCAGCCCAAGGACTTCAAATGGACCCAGCCAAACTCTCGGCGGTTCTGGATTGGCCACGTCCCTCTGGTCTCCGAGCCATACAAAGATTTCTGGGCTTTGCGAATTACTACAGGCAATTCATCCCTCACTATTCCACTCTGGTAGCTCCTATCGTGGACCTCACTAGAAAAGGAGCTAACCCCAAATCCTGGCCTTCCCAAGCCGAGGAAGCCTTCCAGTCCCTGAAATCCGCCTTTGCCTCTGCACCTGTTCTCTCTATACCAGATTCCACCAAACCCTTCTCTCTTGAAGTGGATGCCTCCTCGGTGGGAGCCGGAGCCGTTCTCACCCAGAAGTCTTCCCGGGGCAAGACTTCAACTTGTGGCTTCTTTTCAAAAACATTCTCTTCCGCAGAGAGAAATTACTCCATTGGGGACAGGGAACTGCTGGCTATTAAATCGGCACTGGAGGAATGGAGACATTTACTCGAGGGCGCCACACATCCTGTGTACATCTTCACGGACCACAAGAACCTGGCTTATCTCCAGTCTGCTCAGAGATTAAATCCCCGTTAGGCTCGTTGGTCTCTGTTCTTCGCCCGCTTTAACTTTGAGATCCATTTCCGTCCGGCTTGTAAGAACATTAGGGCAGATGCTCTGTCTCGCTCCTCTGATGTGGTGGGCGACGAGTTAACACCTTGATATATTATCCCTCCAGAACGCCTTATTACAGTCGCTCCCGTGGACCTGTGCCTTCTTCCTCCTGGCAAATCCTACGTACCTCCACGTCAGCGGCTGCGAATTCTCAAGTGGGGCCACGCCTCCCCTTTTGCCGGTCATCCAGGGGTGCTAAAGTCTCTCCAACTAATCTCCCAAAGGTACTGGTGGCCTTCTCTGGGGAAAGATGTCTCGGACTTCGTCCAGGCCTGTATGATTTGCGCCCGGGATAAATCGCCTCGCCAGAGACCAGCGGGTCTCCTCTTGCCTCTACCTGTTCCTGAAGTTCCCTGGTCTCACATCGCCATGGACTTTATTACTGATCTTCCCTCCTCCCATGGCAAGTCCGTTATTTGGGTCGTGGTGGATCGCTTCTCCAAGATGGCTCACTTTGTACCCCTGCCCGGTCTACCCTCTGCACCCATGTTGGCCAAACAATTTTTCCAACACATCTTCCGTCTCCATGGCCTTACCAAACATATTGTCTCGGATCGTGGGGTACAATTCGTCTCCAAATTCTGGAGGGCTCTATGTGCCCAGCTCGGGATCAAATTGGACTTTTCTTCTTCGTACCACCCTCAATCTAACGGCCAAGTAGAACGGGTGAACCAGATTTTGGGTGACTATATGCGTCACTTTGTATCCTCTCGCCATGACGACTGGGCTGATCTACTTCCCTGGGCGGAGTTCTCCTACAACTACAAACAATCCTCTGCCTCTAACAAGTCTCCTTTCTTTGTAGTTTTTGGCCGTCATCCTCTTCCACCGCTGCCGCAGTCTCACACTCCTTCTTCTGTACCTGCCGTTGACAGTCTTGTACAGGATTTTTCCTCCATCTGGCGAGAAACCCACGCTGCTCTCCTCAGGGCTTCCGCCCGTATGAAGGTTCAAGCTGACAAGAGACGCAGATCTCCACCGGAATTTCGCCCGGGTGACAAGGTGTGGCTCTCCTCTAGGTACATCCGATTTAGGGTCCCAAGTTACAAGTTGGGCCCTCGTTTCTTGGGACCCTATAAAATCAAGAGTCGTATCAATCAAGTTTCTTATCAGCTCCATCTTCCTCCCTCCCTCCGAATCCACAACTCCTTCCATGTCTCCCTTCTTAAACCTGCTATCTTTAACCGTTTTTCTCCCAAGCTTGTTTCTCCCACCCCTGTCGCCGGTACCTCCGATATATATTCTCTGTCAAGGAGATCTTGGCGACCAAGATCTCCCAGGGGAAAAGATTTTTTTTGGTCGACTGGGAGGGCTGCGGTCCTGAGGAGAGGTCATGGGAGCCGGAGGAGAACATCCTGGACCGCAGTCTCATCCGCAAGTTCTTTGGTACCAAAAAGGGAGGGAGACCAAAGGGGGGGTACTGTTACGCTGAGCGCTCCGGGTCCCCTGCTGGTCTCGGAGCGCTCACAGCGTATGTCCCCAGGCATCACTCCAGCGTCTCGGCGTGTGCGTCCTCGCTCTCTAGGGCGCGCGCGCGCCGGGACTCTTAGATTCAAAGGACCAGTGCACCAGTGATTGGTGCCTGGTCCAAAGGGGTTATTAAGGGTTAAGGTTGTGAGAGGCAGTGCTGACTTAATTAGGCTGCACCTGTGCACTGCCCATTTATACCTTCTCCTCCCACAGCCTTCTGCCGGATCTTTGTGCCTTGTGCCTCAGAGAAAGCGTTCCCTATGATGTTAGTTTGCCTTACCCGTTGCTACCGTCCACTCGCCTTTGAACCTTTGCCGCCTGCCCTGACCGCTGCTTCGTCCGACTACGCTCTTGCCTTCTCCCTGTGTACCACACCTTATCAGTTGCCAGAGAGGTCGAGTTGTTACTAGGGGACACGACCTGGTAGTTACCGCCGCGGCAAATCCATCCCGCTTTGCGGCGGGCTCTGGTGAAGACCAGTAACTGCTTAGAACCGGTCCTCTAGTACAACCCGCGCCATCGCCTCTCTGGTGCAGAGGATTCACTACCTGTCCTGCCGGTTCGTGACACAGGCCCTGTGCCCTCACCTGTCCTCAACCTGCTTCTGTCCTTTTCTTTTCCCTCAGCCAGAGAAGTATTATATGCTGTGGGCTCAGCCCCAATATACAGCGAGGACGAGCTACTAGACGACAGTCAGCAGCTATTGGCCAGGCAAGAAATGGAGGAAACATCCGCCGCTTCCTCCGCTAGGCGGGCAAGTAGTGATGAGGAGAGTGGCGTGGGAGCTGGTGTTGTGAGCGGTGAGGCTCCTGACCCAGAGACCGTTGAGGAGGACATCAGTGATGTTTAGACAGAACTCGATGATGATGATGTAGCTGATCGCACTTGGGAGCCGGGTGAATTAGGGGCTTCATCATCAGCAGAAGATGGTGGCAGCTTGCCCGTGAGGCAGCGGCGAAACCAGCAAGTCACTAGCGTGGCCGGGAGTCAGCAGGGTGGCAGCAGTGGGAGGTCAGTAGCCAAACGTGCCCAGGGTAGAACACTCGATTCACAGGAGCCTACCTACCCGGAAAGTAGTGGTTCACGGGTTCACCGAAGCAGCGGCGGTAGCAGTCAGTCAATGCATAGTGTTGGGGGAAAAATAACCTTTTCACCGGTGTGGCAGTTTTTTGTTAAGCCTCCAGATGAGGTGAACATGGCCATATGTAGAATCTGTGGGCAGATGGTGAAGCATGGCCAGGGTGAAAATGTGGGCACCATGGCCCTGCATCAACATATGCCGCGTCGCAATAAAGTGGCCTGGGAGAACAGTGGCTCCGATGTGGTGGTCCAGCCTGAGGCATCAACCGCTGCATCACCCAATGGCACGCACCCCATTTCAATAAGTCAAGGCTCCACCACGTCAGCCGAAGGGAGCTGTCTTTCCTTCCCATCATCTACCGGTCCTGTCATTCTGTCAGCAATCGATCACCGAAGAGATTGCCAAGAGTCAACAGTATGCGTGCACTCATCCAATGGCCCAGTAACTGAATGTGCTACTGTCCAAGTTGCTGGTGCTGCAGTCCCTCTCTTTCCAAGTGGTGGACTCTGCACCTTTCAGAGAACTGATGGCTTGTGCCGAGCCGAGGTGGAGAGTCCCAAGCTGTAATTTATTTGTCAAAAAGGCAGTACCAGCCCTGCACAAATATGTAGAACAGAAGGTGGGCCAGTCCTTGAGCCTGTTTGTCATGGCCTTTGGTGTGAGCCGTGACATGTTTGCCATGCATGCTGTTGCCAGTGGCAACCTGTTGTGGTTACAGCATGTAGGTACCTCCTCCTTTCTCCTTGGGCCTTCCCTGTCTGCTGCCGGTGGGGTTAATTATCTAGCTGGTGGGGATTTAGGTGTGTCCTGGGGGTGGCCACGAGGTTTAGATTACCTGTGGCTTTTAGGCTGGAGTCTGTTGTACTCCAGCCTTGTTTGGTGATGGAGCTCTGCTCCTTTCCTGGGTGAACCTGCCCAGTCCTGGAGGGCCTCCTTGTTGGACATAAATTGTATTTCTTTTGTATCCTCCTTGTACCCTACCTCACTTGTATGTTCGGTGTGGGTTTGTGTTCAGGGTGTGTTGTACGTCTTGTTGTAGTTACATGTCTGGTCTGTTGGTGTTGTTTGTCCCAGCATGTATGCAAGACATTTCCCTATGTGTTATTCATCCGGAAGGGGGCTTCATGATTTCCAGGAGGGGTGAACCAATTGTCAAGTCAGTGAGCTGCCATCATCCTTTTGCAGCGGCAGATAAGTGTCTTGTTTCCCAGATCTGTTATCCAGGTGGGATTCAGGTCTCTGAACCTGTTACCTGTTTATTCTGTTGAGGGCTCACTGTCTTGTCTCTCTTACTGTTGTGGTGTTGTTCTAGGGGTCAGGTGGACCCACTATAGAACATGACAGTAAGAATAGTTTACTTTCTGATGTTGTTTCATGTACTAGTGGTCTGGTGGACCAACTCTTGTACATGACAGTAGTTCTGTTGTTTTTCCCTTTGTCTTTGGTTGTTTGGCCTGTGGAGACTCCGGTTCGTTTGTGTCCTTGAGGAACAGTTAGTCTCCTATTTCTGACCGCTATGCTAGGAATCGTTAGGATCAGTAGGGCCCAGGTTCCAGCGTATGAGTCCTCCCACCATTAGGGGGCGCTCATACGGTCAGGAGATCAGGGCTAGGATGAGGGTTGTATTGGAGGTTTTTATCTTCCCTATCCTTGCTTACAGGCCTGGTTACTTCCTTTATTCCCTTCTTTAGACGGTGGGGGGTTTCCCCTACTCCCCACCGTGACACTGTTAGTGTCTGCCAAAGTGCATGGCAGCGCCGATGTGTGGAGCTGTAACTACGGTCAATGAGAATATATGTCCTTTAGGGCCCACTGGGTAAATGTGGTTACAATCGCCACAGCCCTTCGGGGTCCACCCTCAGAGAACAACTCGACCGACAGGTAGCACACTATCTCGCCTTAACTGCAGATATCAACACTCTGAGGAGCGATGAACCCCTTGACTACTGGGTGTGCAGGCTTGACCTGTGGCCTGAGCTATCTTAATTTGCGATAGAACTTCTGGCCTGCCCCGCTTCAAGTGTCCTGTCAGAAAGGACCTTCAGTGCAGCAGGAGGTATTGTCACTGAGAAGAGAAGTCGCCTGGGTCAAAAAAAGTCTAGATTACCTCACCTTTATTAAGATGAATGAGGCATGGATCCCAAAGGGACTGACAGTGGGCGATACATTTGACTAAAAAAGGCCTGATGAGATGAGATGCCTTGGGCTAAAAATGGTCCACACGCTGCTGTATTTTATCTCTGCCTGCCGGATGACTTGCGTGACTTCTCCGCCACCAACTAGGGTTCAAGCCGCAATGTTTTAGTGCACTTTCTGCCTGGAAAACACAATTTTTTCCGGGCGCTGCTACAGCAGCGGCTGCAACAATACCTGATTATGTGCACATGCGTAATTTTTCTTGCCTCTGGTGCTGCACTGTGGCTGCAAAAACAAAACAAAAAAAGGCACATACATGTTTCAATTCCCCTTCATGATCGTTACCTTGTTGTGGTGAAGGGGCTTGCGTATCACAATGAAGCGATCACCTCTATGAGTGTGTTGGCAATGGCAATGTTGGTACACCCCAGATGATAAGGTCGTTGCTTCATTGTGAACAGACCAAAAGCGATCGGCTGGATAATTTTGCATAGAAAAAACATGAATTTTCTTTGTGATCATCTAAGGTGATCATTAAAGTCTACTAGGCCAACAATGGGCGCACACTGCAGAATCATTGTTTTCTGGGTCACTTAACTGTCACTGAACTACCTCAGCACTACCATAGGCTTTGAAAAACCGCGATCGCCTGCAATCTCCCAAACGTGCGCACGAGCACAGTGTTCACTACACCAAGATTGACGCATAGAGGAATAAAATTTATGTCATGAGTGTGTCAACTATTGACCACTCTTTGCGGTTGTCTAAAATCTATTCGATACACGTCCCCTGATAGGGGACGTAACAGGGATTAAACTGATAAGAATAATACTACTTAACACACCACTCATATAGGGTGGCACAGTACATTGCACAGTACACGCGCAGTGCCCCAAATTGGAAGTAGGAGGACCAACCAAGCATCTTTTTCCATCTCCCGGTTCCTAAAATCTATTCCATAGACCGGCTCCTGATAGGGGACGTAACAGGGATTAAACTGATAGGAATAGGACTACTTAACATACCGCTCATATCTGGTAGCACAGTATATTGCACGGCGCACGCGCAATGCCCCAGATTGGAAGTAAGAGGACCGACCAAGCATCTTTTTCCATCTCCCGGTTCCTAAAATCTATTCCATACACCGGCCCCTGATAGGGGACGTAACAGGGATAAAACTGATAGGAATAGTACTACTCAACACACCACTCATATTGGGATTGCACGGCGCACGCGCAGTGCCCCAAATTTGAAGTAAGAGGACCGACCAAGCATCTTTTTCCATCTCCTGGTTCACAAAATCTATTCCATACACGTCCCCTGATAGGGGATATAACAGGGATTAAACTGATAGGTATAGTACTACTTAACATATTACTCATATTGGGATTGCACAGTACATTGCACGGCGCACGCGCAGTGCCCCAAATTGGAAGTAAGAGGACCGACCAAG